>NW_026700085.1:0-80519 GCF_030435755.1 Ochotona princeps
GCTATCTGAAAACGGCTGTGGCGCTGAAGTTGCCTGTGAATGTGGAGTTGGTGGCATGTGAAACCCGCATGTGGAGCATTCATTTGTGTGGGATGCTCGACCAAGCTTCATTTCAGTCCTAGCCATCAAAGGGCACTAAGCATAGAGTGTGAAAACTGAGTTTCCTTGAGAGCTGCTTGGAAGCCTGATGGTGTGTGAAGTTAGTGAGCCAAATGGAGTTGTTCTCCCACAAGAACCACTCGGCTGATCCTTCTTCAATATGCCCTTCACCAACATGCTGTGTTTCCTTGATTGAATTAGCTCTCACACCAATATTTGCGTCTAGAGCCTTTGCATTGAGGGCTATCTGAAAACGGCTGTGGCGCTGAAGTTGCCTGTGAATGTGGAGTTGGTGGCATGTGAAACCCGCATCTGGAGCATTCGTTTCTGTGGGATGCTCGACCAGGTTCATTCCTAGATAATGGGCACACAAAGAGCACTAAGCATAGAGTGTGAAAACTGAGTTTCCTTGAGAGCTGCTTGGAAGCCTGATGGTGTGTGAAGTTAGTGAGCCAAATGGAGTTGTTCTCCCACAAGAACCACTCGGCTGATCCTTCTTCAATGGCCCTTCACCAACATGCAGTGTTTCTTGATTGAATTAGCTCTCACACCAATATTTGCGTCTAGAGCCTTTGCATTGAGGGCTATCTGAAAACGGCTGTGGCGCTGAAGTTGCCTGTGAATGTGGAGTTGGTGGCATGTGAAACCCGCATGTGGAGCATTCCTTTGTGTGGGATGCTCGCCAAGCTTCATTTCAGTCCTAAGCACTCAAAGGGCACTAAGCATAGAGTGTGAAAACTGAGTTTCCTTGAGAGCTGCTTGGAAGCCTGATGGTGTGTGAAGTTAGTGAGCCAAATGGAGTTGTTCTCCCACAAGAACCACTCGGCTGATCCTTCTTCAATATGCCCTTCACCAACATGCAGTGTTTCCTTGATTGAATTAGCTCTCACACCAATATTTGCGTCTCGAGCCTTTGCATTGAGGGCTTTCTGAAAACGGCTGTGGCGCTGAAGTTGCCTGTGAATGTGGAGTTGGTGGCATGTGAAACCCGCATCTGGAGCATTCGTTTCTGTGGGATGCTGACCAAGCTTCATTCAGTCCTGGGCACACAAAGAGCACTAAGCATAGAGTGTGAAAACTGAGTTTCCTTGAGAGCTGCTTGGAAGCCTGATGGTGTGTGAAGTTAGTGAGCCAAATGGAGTTGTTCTCCCACAAGAACCACTCGGCTGATCCTTCTTCAATATGCCCTTCACCAACATGCAGTGTTTCCTTGATTGAAATTAGCTCTCACACCAATATTTGCGTCTCGAGCCTTTGCATTGAGGGCTATCTGAAAACGGCTGTGGCGCTGAAGTTGCCTGTGAATGTGGAGTTGGTGGCATGTGAAACCCGCATCTGGAGCATTCGTTTCTGTGGGATGCTGACCAAGCTTCATTCAGTCCTGGGCACACAAAGAGCACTAAGCATAGAGTGTGAAAACTGAGTTTCCTTGAGAGCTGCTTGGAAGCCTGATGGTGTGTGAAGTTAGTGAGCCAAATGGAGTTGTTCTCCCACAAGAACGATTCGGCTGATCCTTCTTCAATATGCCCTTCACCAACATGCAGTGTTTCCTTGATTGAATTAGCTCTCACACCAATATTTGCGTCTAGAGCCTTTGCATTGAGGACTATCTGAAAACGGCTGTGGCGCTGAAGTTGCCTGTCAATGTGGAGTTGGTGGAATGTGAAACCCGCATGTGGAGCATTCGATTGTGTGGGATGCTCTACCAGGTTCATTCCTAGATAATGCACTCAAAGGGCACTAAGCATAGTGTGAAAACTGAGTTTCCTTGAGAGCTGCTTGGAAGCCTGATGGTGTGTGAAGTTAGTGAGCCAAATGGAGTTGTTCTCCCACAAGAACCACTCGGCTGATCCTTCTTCAATATGCCCTTCACCAACATGCAGTGTTTCCTTGATTGAATTAGCTCTCACACCAATATTTGCGTCTCGAGCCTTTGCATTGAGGGCTATCTGAAAACGGCTGTGGCGCTGAGGTTGCCTGTGAATGTGGAGTTGGTGGCATGTGAAACCCGCTTGTGGAGCATTCGTTTGTGTGGGATGCTCTACAGGTTCATTCCTAGATAATGCACTCAAAGGGCACTAAGCATAGAATGTGAAAACTGAGTTTCCTTGAGAGCTGCTTCGAAGCCTGATGGTGTGTGAAGTTAGTGAGCCAAATGGAGTTGTTCTCCCACAAGAACCACTCGGCTGATCCTTCTTCAATGGCCCTTCACCAACATGCAGTGTTTCCTTGATTGAATTAGCTCTCACACCAATATTTGCGTCTAGAGCCTTTGCATTGAGGGCTATCTGAAAACGGCTGTGGCGCTGAAGTTGCCTGTGAATGTGGAGTTGGTGGCATGTGAAACCCGCATGTGGAGCATTCATTTGTGTGGGATGCTCGCCAAGCTTCATTTCAGTTCTAGGCACTCAAAGGGCACTAAGCATAGAGTGTGAAAACTGAGTTTCCTTGAGAGCTGCTTGGAAGCCTGATGGTGTGTGAAGTTAGTGAGCCAAATGGAGTTGTTCTCCCACAAGAACCACTCGGCTGATCCTTCTTCAATATGCCCTTCACCAACATGCAGTGTTTCCTTGATTGAATTAGCTCTCACACCAATATTTGCGTCTAGAGCCTTTGCATTGAGGGCTATCTGAAAACGGCTGTGGCGCTGAAGTTGCCTGTGAATGTGGAGTTGGTGGTATGTGAAACCCGCATCTGGAGCATTCGTTTCTGTGGGATGCTGACCAAGCTTCATTCAGTCCTGGGCACACAAAGAGCACTAAGCATAGAGTGTGAAAACTGAGTTTCCTTGAGAGCTGCTTGGAAGCCTGATGGTGTGTGAAGTTAGTGAGCCAAATGGAGTTGTTCTCCCACAAGAACCACTCGGCTGATCATTCTTCAATATGCCCTTCACCAACATGCAGTGTTTCCTTGATTGAATTAGCTCTCACACCAATATTTGCGTCTCGAGCCTTTGCATTGAGGGCTATCTGAAAACGGCTGTGGCGCTGAAGTTGCCTGTGAATGTGGAGTTGGTGGCATGTGAAACCCGCTTGTGGAGCATTCGTTTGTGTGGGATGCTCTACCAGGTTCATTCCTAGATAATGCACTCAAAGGGCACTAAGCATAGAATGTGAAAACTGAGTTTCCTTGAGAGCTGCTTGGAAGCCTGATGGTGTGTGAAGTTAGTGAGCCAAATGGAGTTGTTCTCCCACAAGAACCACTCGGCTGATCCTTCTTCAATGGCCCTTCACCAACATGCAGTGTTTCCTTGATTGAATTAGATCTCACACCAATATTTGCGTCTAGAGCCTTTGCATTGAGGGCTATCTGAAAACGGCTGTGGCGCTGAAGTTGCCTGTGAATGTGGAGTTGGTGGCATGTGAAACCCGCATCTGGAGCATTCGTTTCTGTGGGATGCTGACCAAGCTTCATGTCAGTCCTGGGCACTCAAAGAGCACTAAGCATAGAGTGTGAAAACTGAGTTTCCTTGAGAGCTGCTTGGAAGCCTGATGGTGTGTGAAGTTAGTGAGCCAAATGGAGTTGTTCTCCCACAAGAACCACTCGGCTGATCCTTCTTCAATATGCCCTTCACCAACATGCAGTGTTTCCTTGATTGAATTAATTCTCACCACCAATATTTGCATCTAGAGCCTTTGCATTGAGGGCTATCTGAAAACGGCTGTGGCGCTGAAGTTGCCTGAGAATGTGGAGTTGGTGGCATGTGAAACCCGCATGTGGAGCATTCGTTTGTGTGGGATGCTCTACCAGGTTCATTCCTAGATAATGCACTCAAAGGGCACTAAGCATAGAATGTGAAAACTGAGTTTCCTTGAGAGCTGCTTCGAAGCCTGATGGTGTGTGAAGTTAGTGAGCCAAATGGAGTTGTTCTCCCACAAGAACCACTCGGCTGATCCTTCTTCAATGGCCCTTCACCAACATGCAGTGTTTCCTTGATTGAATTAGCTCTCACACCAATATTTGCGTCTAGAGCCTTTGCATTGAGGGCTATCTGAAAACGGCTGTGGCGCAGAAGTTGCCTGTGAATGTGGAGTTGGTGGCATGTGAAACCCGCATGTGGAGCATTCATTTGTGTGGGATGCTCGCCAAGCTTCATTTCAGTCCTAGGCACTCAAAGGGCACTAAGCATAGAGTGTGAAAACTGAGTTTCCTTGAGAGCTGCTTGGAAGCCTGATGGTGTGTGAAGTTAGTGAGCCAAATGGAGTTGTTCTCCCACAAGAACCACTCGGCTGATCCTTCTTCAATATGCCCTTCACCAACATGCAGTGTTTCCTTGATTGAATTAGCTCTCACACCAATATTTGCGTCTAGAGCCTTTGCATTGAGGGCTATCTGAAAACGGCTGTGGCGCTGAAGTTGCCTGTGAATGTGGAGTTGTTGGCATGTGAAACCCGCATGTGGAGCATTCGTTTCTGTGGGATGCTGACCAAGCTTCATTCAGTCCTGGGCACACAAAGAGCACTAAGCATAGAGTGTGAAAACTGAGTTTCCTTGAGAGCTGCTTGGAAGCCTGATGGTGTGTGAAGTTAGTGAGCCAAATGGAGTTGTTCTCCCACAAGAACCACTCGGCTGATCATTCTTCAATATGCCCTTCACCAACATGCAGTGTTTCCTTGATTGAATTAATTCTCACCACCAATATTTGCATCTAGAGCCTTTGCATTGAGGGCTATCTGAAAACGGCTGTGGCGCTGAAGTTGCCTGAGAATGTGGAGTTGGTGGCATGTGAAACCCGCATGTGGAGCATTCGTTTGTGTGGGATGCTCTACCAGGTTCATTCCTAGATAATGCACTCAAAGGGCACTAAGCATAGAGTGTGAAAACTGAGTTTCCTTGAGAGCTGCTTGGAAGCCTGATGGTGTGTGAAGTTAGTGAGCCAAATGGAGTTGTTCTCCCACAAGAACCACTCGGCTGATCCTTCTTCAATATGCCCTTCACCAACATGCAGTGTTTCCTTGATTGAATTAGCTCTCACACCAATATTTGCGTCTCGAGCCTTTGCATTGAGGGCTATCTGAAAACGGCTGTGGCGCTGAAGTTGCCTGTGAATGTGGAGTTGGTGGCATGTGAAACCCGCATGTGGAGCATTCGTTTGTGTGGGATGCTCGCCAAGCTTCATTTCAGTCCTAGGCACTCAAAGGGCACTAAGCATAGAGTGTGAAAACTGAGTTTCCTTGAGAGCTGCTTGGAAGCCTGATGGTGTGTGAAGTTAGTGAGCCAAATGGAGTTGTTCTCCCACAAGAACCACTCGGCTGATCCTTCTTCAATATGCCCTTCACCAACATGCAGTGTTTCCTTGATTGAATTAGCTCTCACACCAATATTTGCGTCTAGAGCCTTTGCATTGAGGGCTATCTGAAAACAGCTGTGGCGCTGAAGTTGCCTGAGAATGTGGAGTTGGTGGCATGTGAAACCCGCATGTGGAGCATTCGTTTGTGTGGGATGCTCACCAAGCTTCATTTCAGTCCTAGGCACTCAAAGGGCACTAAGCATAGAGTGTGAAAACTGAGTTTCCTTGAGAGCTGCTTGGAAGCCTGATGGTGTGTGAAGTTAGTGAGCCAAATGGAGTTGTTCTCCCACAAGAACCACTCGGCTGATCCTTCTTCAATATGCCCTTCACCAACATGCAGTGTTTCCTTGATTGAATTAGCTCTCACACCAATATTTGCGTCTCGAGCCTTTGCATTGAGGGCTATCTGAAAACGGCTGTGGCGCTGAGGTTGCCTGTGAATGTGGAGTTGGTGGCATGTGAAACCCGCTTGTGGAGCATTCGTTTGTGTGGGATGCTCTACCAGGTTCATTCCTAGATAATGCACTCAAAGGGCACTAAGCATAGAATGTGAAAACTGAGTTTCCTTGAGAGCTGCTTGGAAGCCTGATGGTGTGTGAAGTTAGTGAGCCAAATGGAGTTGTTCTCCCACAAGAACCACTCGGCTGATCCTTCTTCAATGGCCCTTCACCAACATGCAGTGTTTCCTTGATTGAATTAGCTCTCACACCAATATTTGCGTCTAGAGCCTTTGCATTGAGGGCTATCTGAAAAGGGCTGTGGCGCTGAAGTTGCCTGTGAATGTGGAGTTGGTGGCATGTGAAACCCGCATGTGGAGCATTCATTTGTGTGGGATGCTCGCCAAGCTTCATTTCAGTCCTAGGCACTCAAAGGGCACTAAGCATAGAGTGTGAAAACTGAGTTTCCTTGAGAGCTGCTTGGAAGCCTGATGGTGTGTGAAGTTAGTGAGCCAAATGGAGTTGTTCTCCCACAAGAACCACTCGGCTGATCCTTCTTCAATATGCCCTTCACCAACATGCAGTGTTTCCTTGATTGAATTAGCTCTCACACCAATATTTGCGTCTAGAGCCTTTGCATTGAGGGCTATCTGAAAACGGCTGTGGCGCTGAAGTTGCCTGTGAATGTGGAGTTGTTGGCATGTGAAACCCGCATGTGGAGCATTCGTTTCTGTGGGATGCTGACCAAGCTTCATTCAGTCCTGGGCACACAAAGAGCACTAAGCATAGAGTGTGAAAACTGAGTTTCCTTGAGAGCTGCTTGGAAGCCTGATGGTGTGTGAAGTTAGTGAGCCAAATGGAGTTGTTCTCCCACAAGAACCACTCGGCTGATCCTTCTTCAATATGCCCTTCACCAACATGCAGTGTTTCCTTGATTGAAATTAGCTCTCACACCAATATTTGCGTCTCGAGCCTTTGCATTGAGGGCTATCTGAAAACGGCTGTGGCGCTGAAGTTGCCTGTGAATGTGGAGTTGGTGGCATGTGAAACCCGCTTGTGGAGCATTCGTTTGTGTGGGATGCTCTACCAGGTTCATTCCTAGATAATGCACTCAAAGGGCACTAAGCATAGAATGTGAAAACTGAGTTTCCTTGAGAGCTGCTTGGAAGCCTGATGGTGTGTGAAGTTAGTGAGCCAAATGGAGTTGTTCTCCCACAAGAACCACTCGGCTGATCCTTCTTCAATGGCCCTTCACCAACATGCAGTGTTTCCTTGATTGAATTAGCTCTCACACCAATATTTGGGTCTAGAACCTTTGCATTGAGGGCTATCTGAAAAGGGCTGTGGCGCTGAAGTTGCCTGTGAATGTGGAGTTGGTGGCATGTGAAACCCGCATGTGGAGCATTCATTTGTGTGGGATGCTCGCCAAGCTTCATTTCAGTCCTAGGCACTCAAAGGGCACTAAGCATAGAGTGTGAAAACTGAGTTTCCTTGAGAGCTGCTTGGAAGCCTGATGGTGTGTGAAGTTAGTGAGCCAAATGGAGTTGTTCTCCCACAAGAACCACTCGGCTGATCCTTCTTCAATATGCCCTTCACCAACATGCATTGTTTCCTTGATTGAATTAGCTCTCACACCAATATTTGCGTCTACAGCCTTTGCATTGAGGGCTATCTGAAAACGGCTGTGGCGCTGAAGTTGCCTGTGAATGTGGAGTTGGTGGCATGTGAAACCCGCATGTGGAGCATTCGTTTCTGTGGGATGCTGACCAAGCTTCATTCAGTCCTGGGCACACAAAGAGCACTAAGCATAGAGTGTGAAAACTGAGTTTCCTTGAGAGCTGCTTGGAAGCCTGATGGTGTGTGAAGTTAGTGAGCCAAATGGAGTTGTTCTCCCACAAGAACCACTCGGCTGATCCTTCTTCAATATGCCCTTCACCAACATGCAGTGTTTCCTTGATTGAAATTAGCTCTCACACCAATATTTGCGTCTCGAGCCTTTGCATTGAGGGCTATCTGAAAACGGCTGTGGCGCTGAAGTTGCCTGTGAATGTGGAGTTGGTGGCATGTGAAACCCGCTTATGGAGCATTCGTTTGTGTGGGATGCTCTACCAGGTTCATTCCTAGATAATGCACTCAAAGGGCACTAAGCATAGAATGTGAAAACTGAGTTTCCTTGAGAGCTGCTTGGAAGCCTGATGGTGTGTGAAGTTAGTGAGCCAAATGGAGTTGTTCTCCCACAAGAACCACTCGGCTGATCCTTCTTCAATATGCCCTTCACCAACATGCAGTGTTTCCTTGATTGAATTAGCTCTCACACCAATATTTGCGTCTAGAGCCTTTGCATTGAGGGCTATCTGAAAACGGCTGTGGCGCTGAAGTTGCCTGTGAATGTGGAGTTGGTGGCATGTGAAACCCGCATCTGGAGCATTCGTTTCTGTGGGATGCTGACCAAGCTTCATTCAGTCCTGGGCACACAAAGAGCACTAAGCATAGAGTGTGAAAACTGAGTTTCCTTGAGAGCTGCTTGGAAGCCTGATGGTGTGTGAAGTTAGTGAGCCAAATGGAGTTGTTCTCCCACAAGAACCACTCGGCTGATCCTTCTTCAATATGCCCTTCACCAACATGCAGTGTTTCCTTGATTGAATTAGCTCTCACACCAATATTTGCGTCTAGAGCCTTTGCATTGAGGGCTATCTGAAAACGGCTGTGGCGCTGAAGTTGCCTGTGAATGTGGAGTTGGTGGCATGTGAAACCCGCATGTGGAGCATTCGTTTGTGTGGGATGCTCTACCAGGTTCATTCCTAGATAATGCACTCAAAGGGCACTAAGCATAGAGTGTGAAAACTGAGTTTCCTTGAGAGCTGCTTGGAAGCCTGATGGTGTGTGAAGTTAGTGAGCCAAATGGAGTTGTTCTCCCACAAGAACCACTCGGCTGATCCTTCTTCAATATGCCCTTCACCAACATGCAGTGTTTCCTTGATTGAATTAATTCTCACCACCAATATTTGCATCTAGAGCCTTTGCATTGAGGGCTATCTGAAAACGGCTGTGGCGCTGAAGTTGCCTGTGAATGTGGAGTTGGTGGCATGTGAAACCCGCTTGTGGAGCATTCGTTTTTGTGGGATGCTCTACCAGGTTCATTCCTAGATAATGCACTCAAAGGGCACTAAGCATAGAATGTGAAGCCTGAGTTTCCTTGAGAGCTGCTTGGAAGCCTGATGGTGTGTGAAGTTAGTGAGCCAAATGGAGTTGTTCTCCCACAAGAACCACTCGGCTGATCCTTCTTCATTATGCCCTTCACCAACATGCAGTGTTTCCTTGATTGAATTAGCTCTCACACCAATATTTGCGTCTAGAGCCTTTGCATTGAGGGCTATCTGAAAACGGCTGTGGCGCTGAAGTTGCCTGTGAATGTGGAGTTGGTGGCATGTGAAACCCGCATGTGGAGCATTCATTTGTGTGGGATGCTCTACCAGGTTCATTCCTAGATAATGCACTCAAAGGGCACTAAGCATAGAGTGTGAAAACTGAGTTTCCTTGAGAGCTGCTTGGAAGCCTGATGGTGTGTGAAGTTAGTGAGCCAAATGGAGTTGTTCTCCCACAAGAACCACTCGGCTGATCCTTCTTCAATATGCCCTTCACCAACATGCAGTGTTTCCTTGATTGAATTAGCTCTCACACCAATATTTGCGTCTAGAGCCTTTGCATTGAGGGCTATCTGAAAACGGCTCTGGCGCTGAAGTTGCCTGTGAATGTGGAGTTGGTGGCATGTGAAACCCGCATGTGGAGCATTCGTTTCTGTGGGATGCTGACCAAGCTTCATTTGTCCTGGGCACACAAAGAGCACTAAGCATAGAGTGTGAAAACTGAGTTTCCTTGAGAGCTGCTTGGAAGCCTGATGGTGTGTGAAGTTAGTGAGCCAAATGGAGTTGTTCTCCCACAAGAACCACTCGGCTGATCCTTCTTCAATATGCCCTTCACCAACATGCAGTGTTTCCTTGATTGAATTAGCTCTCACACCAATATTTGCGTCTAGAGCCTTTGCATTGAGGGCTATCTGAAAACGGCTGTGGCGCTGAAATTGCCTGTGAATGTGGAGTTGGTGGCATGTGAAACCCGCATCTGGAGCATTCGTTTCTGTGGGATGCTGACCAAGCTTCATTCAGTCCTGGGCACACAAAGAGCACTAAGCATAGAGTGTGAAAACTGAGTTTCCTTGAGAGCTGCTTGGAAGCCTGATGGTGTGTGAAGTTAGTGAGCCAAATGGAGTTGTTCTCCCACAAGAACCACTCGGCTGATCCTTCTTCAATATGCCCTTCACCAACATGCAGTGTTTCCTTGATTGAATTAGCTCTCACACCAATATTTGCGTCTAGAGCCTTTGCATTGAGGGCTATCTGAAAATGGCTGTGGCGCTGAAGTTGCCTGAGAATGTGGAGTTGGTGGCATGTGAAACCCGCATGTGGAGCATTCGTTTGTGTGGGATGCTCTACCAGCTTCATTCCTAGATAATGCACTCAAAGGGCACTAAGCATAGAGTGTGAAAACTGAGTTTCCTTGAGAGCTGCTTGGAAGCCTGATGGTGTGTGAAGTTAGTGAGCCAAATGTAGTTGTTCTCCCACAAGAACCACTCGGCTGATCCTTCTTCAATATGCCCTTCACCAACATGCAGTGTTTCCTTGATTGAATTAGCTCTCACACCAATATTTGCGTCTAGAGCCTTTGCATTGAGGGCTATCTGAAAACGGCTGTGGCGCTGAAGTTGCCTGAGAATGTGGAGTTGGTGGCATGTGAAACCTTCATGTGGAGCATTCGTTTGTGTGGCATGCTCTACCAGGTTCATTCCTAGATAATGCACTCAAAGGGCACTAAGCATAGAGTGTGAAAACTGAGTTTCCTTGAGAGCTGCTTGGAAGCCTGATGGTGTGTGAAGTTAGTGAGCCAAATGGAGTTGTTCTCCCACAAGAACCACTCGGCTGATCCTTCTTCAATATGCCCTTCACCAACATGCAGTGTTTCCTTGGTTGAATTAGCTCTCACACCAATATTTGCGTCTAGAGCCTTTGCATTGAGGGCTATCTGAAAACGGCTGTGGCGCTGAAGTTGCCTGTGAATGTGGAGTTGGTGGCATGTGAAACCCGCATGTGGAGCATTCGTTTGTGTGGCATGCTCACCAAAATTCATTTCAGTCCTAGGCACTCAAAGGGCACTAAGCATAGAGTGTGAAAACTGAGTTTCCTTGACAGCTGCTTGGAAGCCTGATGGTGTGTGAAGTTAGTGAGGCAAATGGAGTTGTTCTCCCACAAGAACCACTCGGCTGATCCTTCTTCAATATGCCCTTCACCAACATGCAGTGTTTCCTTGGTTGAATTAGCTCTCACACCAATATTTGCGTCTAGAGCCTTTGCATTGAGGGCTATCTGAAAACGGCTGTGGCGCTGAAGTTGCCTGTGAATGTGGAGTTGGTGGCATGTGAAACCCGCATGTGGAGCATTCGTTTGTGTGGGATGCTCTACCAGGATGATTTCAGTCCTAGGCACTCAAAGGGCACTAAGCATAGAGTGTGAAAACTGAGTTTCCTTGAGAGCTGCTTGGAAGCCTGATGGTGTGTGAAGTTAGTGAGCCAAATGGAGTTGTTCTCCCACAAGAACCACTCGGCTGATCCTTCTTCAATATGCCCTTCACCAACATGCAGTGTTTCCTTGATTGAGTTAGCTCTCACACCAGTATTTGCGTCTAGAGCCTTTGCATTGAGGGCTATCTGAAAATGGCTGTGGCGCTGAAGTTGCCTGTGAATGTGGAGTTGGTGGCATGTGAAACCCGCATGTGGAGCATTCGTTTGTGTGGGATGCTCTACCAGGATCATTTTAGTTCTAGGCACTCAAAGGGCACTAAGCATAGAGTGTGAAAACTGAGTTTCCTTGAGAGCTGCTTGGAAGCCTGATGGTGTGTGAAGTTAGTGAGCCAAATGGAGTTGTTCTCCCACAAGAACCACTCGGTTGATCCTTCTTCAATATGCCCTTCACCAACATGCAGTGTTTCCTTGATTGAATTAGCTCTCACACCAATATTTGTGTCTAGAGCCTTTTCATTGAGGGCTATCTGAAAACGGCTGTGGCGCTGAAGTTGCCTGTGAATGTGGAGTTGGTGGCATGTGAAACCCGCATGTGGAGCATTCGTTTGTGTGGGATGCTCTACCAGGTTCATTCCTAGATAATGCACTCAAAGGGCACTAAGCATAGAGTGTGAAAACTGAGTTTCCTTGAGAGCTGCTTGGAAGCCTGATGGTGTGTGAAGTTAGTGAGCCAAATGGAGTTGTTCTCCCACAAGAACCACTCGGCTGATCCTTCTTCAATATGCCCTTCACCAACATGCAGTGTTTCCTTGATTGAATTAGCTCTCACACCAATATTTGCGTCTAGAGCCTTTGCATTGAGGGCTATCTGAAAACGGCTGTGGCGCTGAAGTTGCCTGAGAATGTGGAGTTGGTGGCATGTGAAACCTTCATGTGGAGCATTCGTTTGTGTGGGATGCTCTACCAGGTTCATTCCTAGATAATGCACTCAAAGGGCACTAAGCATAGAGTGTGAAAACTGAGTTTCCTTGAGAGCTGCTTGGAAGCCTGATGGTGTGTGAAGTTAGTGAGCCAAATGGAGTTGTTCTCCCACAAGAACCACTCGGCTGATCCTTCTTCAATATGCCCTTCACCAACATGCAGTGTTTCCTTGGTTGAATTAGCTCTCACACCAATATTTGCGTCTAGAGCCTTTGCATTGAGGGCTATCTGAAAACGGCTGTGGCGCTGAAGTTGCCTGTGAATGTGGAGTTGGTGGCATGTGAAACCCGCATGTGGAGCATTCGTTTGTGTGGCATGCTCACCAAAATTCATTTCAGTCCTAGGCACTCAAAGGGCACTAAGCATAGAGTGTGAAAACTGAGTTTCCTTGAGAGCTGCTTGGAAGCCTGATGGTGTGTGAAGTTAGTGAGCCAAATGGAGTTGTTCTCCCACAAGAACCACTCGGCTGATCCTTCTTCAATATGCCCTTCACCAACATGCAGTGTTTCCTTGGTTGAATTAGCTCTCACACCAATATTTGCGTCTAGAGCCTTTGCATTGAGGGCTATCTGAAAACGGCTGTGGCGCTGAAGTTGCCTGTGAATGTGGAGTTGGTGGCATGTGAAACCCGCATGTGGAGCATTCGTTTGTGTGGGATGCTCTACCAGGATGATTTCAGTCCTAGGCACTCAAAGGGCACTAAGCATAGAGTGTGAAAACTGAGTTTCCTTGAGAGCTGCTTGGAAGCCTGATGGTGTGTGAAGTTAGTGAGCCAAATGGAGTTGTTCTCCCACAAGAACCACTCGGCTGATCCTTCTTCAATATGCCCTTCACCAACATGCAGTGTTTCCTTGATTGAATTAGCTCTCACACCAGTATTTGCGTCTAGAGCCTTTGCATTGAGGGCTATCTGAAAATGGCTGTGGCGCTGAAGTTGCCTGTGAATGTGGAGTTGGTGGCATGTGAAACCCGCATGTGGAGCATTCGTTTGTGTGGGATGCTCTACCAGGATCATTTTAGTTCTAGGCACTCAAAGGGCACTAAGCATAGAGTGTGAAAACTGAGTTTCCTTGAGAGCTGCTTGGAAGCCTGATGGTGTGTGAAGTTAGTGAGCCAAATGGAGTTGTTCTCCCACAAGAACCACTCGGCTGATCCTTCTTCAATATGCCCTTCACCAACATGCAGTGTTTCCTTGATTGAATTAGCTCTCACACCAATATTTGCGTCTAGAGCCTTTGCATTGAGGGCTATCTGAAAATGGCTGTGGCGCTGAAGTTGCCTGTGAATGTGGAGTTGGTGGCATGTGAAACCCGCATGTGGAGCATTCGTTTGTGTGGGATGCTCTACCAGGATCATTTTAGTTCTAGGCACTCAAAGGGCACTAAGCATAGAGTGTGAAAACTGAGTTTCCTTGAGAGCTGCTTGGAAGCCTGATGGTGTGTGAAGTTAGTGAGCCAAATGGAGTTGTTCTCCCACAAGAACCACTCGGCTGATCCTTCTTCAATATGCCCTTCACCAACATGCAGTGTTTCCTTGATTGAATTAGCTCTCACACCAATATTTGCGTCTAGAGCCTTTGCATTGAGGGCTATCTGAAAATGGCTGTGGCGCTGAAGTTGCCTGAGAATGTGGAGTTGGTGGCATGTGAAACCCGCATGTGGAGCATTTGTTTCCGTGGGATGCTCTACCAGGTTCATTCCTAGATAATGCACTCAAAGGACACTAAGCATAGAGTGTGAAAACTGAGTTTCCTTGAGAGCTGCTTGGAAGCCTGATGGTGTGTGAAGTTAGTGAGCCAAATGGAGTTGTTCTCCCACAAGAACCACTCGGTTGATCCTTCTTCAATATGCCCTTCACCAACATGCAGTGTTTCCTTGATTGAATTAGCTCTCACACCAATATTTGCGTCTAGAGCCTTTGCATTGAGGGCTATCTGAAAACGGCTGTGGCGCTGAAGTTGCCTGTGAATGTGGAGTTGGTGGCATGTGAAACCCGCATGTGGAGCATTCGTTTGTGTGGGATGCTCTACCAGGTTCATTCCTAGATAATGCACTCAAAGGGCACTAAGCATAGAGTGTGAAAACTGAGTTTCCTTGAGAGCTGCTTGGAAGCCTGATGGTGTGTGAAGTTAGTGAGCCAAATGGAGTTGTTCTCCCACAAGAACCACTCGGTTGATCCTTCTTCAATATGCCCTTCACCAACATGCAGTGTTTCCTTGATTGAATTAGCTCTCACACCAATATTTGTGTCTAGAGCCTTTGCATTGAGGGCTATCTGAAAACGGCTGTGGCGCTGAAGTTGCCTGTGAATGTGGAGTTGGTGGCATGTGAAACCCGCATGTGGAGCATTCGTTTGTGTGGGATGCTCTACCAGGTTCATTCCTAGATAATGCACTCAAAGGGCACTAAGCATAGAGTGTGAAAACTGAGTTTCCTTGAGAGCTGCTTGGAAGCCTGATGGTGTGTGAAGTTAGTGAGCCAAATGGAGTTGTTCTCCCACAAGAACTACCGGCTGATCCTTCTTCAATATGCCCTTCACCAACATGCAGTGTTTCCTTGATTGAATTAGCTCTCACACCAATATTTGCGTCTAGAGCCTTTGCATTGAGGGCTATCTGAAAATGGTTGTGGCGCTGAAGTTGCCTGAGAATGTCGAGTTGGTGGCATGTGAAACCCGCATGTGGAGCATTCGTTTGTGTGGGATGCTCTACCAGGTTCATTCCTGGATAATGCACTCAACAAAGGGCACTAAGCATAGAGTGTGAAAACTGAGTTTCCTTGAGAGCTGCTTGGAAGCCTGATGGTGTGTGAAGTTAGTGAGCCAAATGGAGTTGTTCTCCCACAAGAACCACTCGGCTGATCCTTCTTCAATATGCCCTTCACCAACATGCAGTGTTTCCTTGATTGAATTAGCTCTCACACCAATATTTGGGTCTAGAGCCTTTGCATTGAGGGCTATCTGAAAACGGCTGTGGCGCTGAAGTTGCCTGTGAATGTGGAGTTGGTGGCATGTGAAACCCGCATGTGGAGCATTCGTTTGTGTGGCATGCTCACCAAACTTCATTTCAGTCCTAGACACTCAAAGGGCACTAAGCATAGAGTGTGAAAACTGAGTTTCCTTGAGAGCTGCTTGGAAGCCTGATGGTGTGTGAAGTTAGTGAGCCAAATGGAGTTGTTCTCCCACAAGAACCACTCGGCTGATCCTTCTTCAATATGCCCTTCACCAACATGCAGTGTTTCCTTGATTGAATTAGCTCTCACACCAATATTTGAGTCTAGAGCCTTTGCATTGAGGGCTATCTGAAAACGGCTGTGGCGCTGAAGTTGCCTGTGAATGTGGAGTTGGTGGCATGTGAAACCCGCATCTGGAGCATTCGTTTGTGTGGGATGCTCGCCAAGCTTCATTTCAGTCCTAGGCACTCAAAGGGCACTAAGCATAGAGTGTGAAAACTGAGTTTTCTTGAGAGCTGCTTGGAAGCCTGATGGTGTGTGAAGTTAGTGAGCCAAATGGAGTTGTTCTCCCACAAGAACCACTCGGCTGATCCTTCTTCAATGGCCCTTCACCAACATGCAGTGTTTCCTTGATTGAATTAGCTCTCACACCAATATTTGCGTCTAGAGCCTTTGCATTGAGGGCTATCTGAAAACGGCTGTGGCGCTGAAGTTGCCTGTGAATGTGGAGTTGGTGGCATGTGAAACCCGCATGTGGAGCATTCGTTTGTGTGGGATGCTCACCAAGCTACATTTCAGTCCTAGGCACTCAAAGGGCACTAAGCATAGAGTGTGAAAACTGAGTTTTCTTGAGAGCTGCTTGGAAGCCTGATGGTGTGTGAAGTTAGTGAGCCAAATGGAGTTGTTCTCCCACAAGAACCACTCGGCTGATCCTTCTTCAATATGCCCTTCACCAACATGCAGTGTTTCCTTGATTGAATTAGCTCTCACACAAATATTTGCGTCTCGAGCCTTTGCATTGAGGGCTATCTGAAAACGGCTGTGGCGCTGAAGTTGCCTGTGAATGTGGAGTTGGTGGCATGTGAAACCCGCATGTGGAGCATTCGTTTGTGTGGCATGCTCACCAAACTTCATTTCAGTCCTAGACACTCAAAGGGCACTAAGCATAGAGTGTGAAAACTGAGTTTCCTTGAGAGCTGCTTGGAAGCCTGATGGTGTGTGAAGTTAGTGAGCCAAATGGAGTTGTTCTCCCACAAGAACCACTCGGCTGATCCTTCTTCAATATGCCCTTCACCAACATGCAGTGTTTCCTTGATTGAATTAGCTCTCACACCAATATTTGCGTCTCGAGCCTTTGCATTGAGGGCTATCTGAAAACGGCTGTGGCGCTGAAGTTGCCTGTGAATGTGGAGTTGGTGGCATGTGAAACCCGCTTGTGGAGCATTCGTTTGTGTGGGATGCTCTACCAGGTTCATTCCTAGATAATGCACTCAAAGGGCACTAAGCATAGAATGTGAAAACTGAGTTTCCTTGAGAGCTGCTTGGAAGCCTGATGGTGTGTGAAGTTAGTGAGCCAAATGGAGTTGTTCTCCCACAAGAACCACTCGGCTGATCCTTCTTCAATGGCCCTTCACCAACATGCAGTGTTTCCTTGATTGAATTAGCTCTCACACCAATATTTGCGTCTAGAGCCTTTGCATTGAGGGCTATCTGAAAACGGCTGTGGCGCTGAAGTTGCCTGTGAATGTGGAGTTGGTGGCATGTGAAACCCGCATGTGGAGCAATCATTTGTGTGGGATGCTCGCCAAGCTTCATTTCAGTCCTAGGCACTCAAAGGGCACTAAGCATAGAGTGTGAAAACTGAGTTTCCTTGAGAGCTGCTTGGAAGCCTGATGGTGTGTGAAGTTAGTGAGCCAAATGGAGTTGTTCTCCCACAAGAACCACTCGGCTGATCCTTCTTCAATATGCCCTTCACCAACATGCAGTGTTTCCTTGATTGAATTAGCTCTCACACCAACATTTGGGTCTAGAGCCTTTGCATTGAGGGCTATCTGAAAACGGCTGTGGCGCTGAAGTTGCCTGTGAATGTGGAGTTGGTGGCATGTGAAACCCGCATGTGGAGCATTCGTTTCTGTGGGATGCTGACCAAGCTTCTTTCAGTCCTGGGCACACAAAGAGCACTAAGCATAGAGTGTGAAAACTGAGTTTCCTTGAGAGCTGCTTGGAAGCCTGATGGTGTGTGAAGTTAGTGAGCCAAATGGAGTTGTTCTCCCACAAGAACCACTCGGCTGATCCTTCTTCAATATGCCCTTCACCAACATGCAGTGTTTCCTTGATTGAATTAGCTCTCACACCAATATTTGCGTCTAGAGCCTTTGCATTGAGGGCTATCTGAAAACGGCTGTGGCGCTGAAGTTGCCTGTGAATGTGGAGTTGGTGGCATGTGAAACCCGCATCTGGAGCATTCGTTTCTGTGGGATGCTGACCAAGCTTCATGTCAGTCCTGGGCACACAAAGAGCACTAAGCATAGAGTGTGAAAACTGAGTTTCCTTGAGAGCTGCTTGGAAGCCTGATGGTGTGTGAAGTTAGTGAGCCAAATGGAGTTGTTCTCCCACAAGAACCACTCGGCTGATCCTTCTTCAATATGCCCTTCACCAACATGCAGTGTTTCCTTGATTGAATTAGCTCTCACACCAATATTTGCGTCTCGAGCCTTTGCATTGAGGGCTATCTGAAAACGGCTGTGGCGCTGAGGTTGCCTGTGAATGTGGAGTTGGTGGCATGTGAAACCCGCTTGTGGAGCATTGGTTTGTGTGGGATGCTCTACCAGGTTCATTCCTAGATAATGCACTCAAAGGGCACTAAGCATAGAGTGTGAAAACTGAGTTTCCTTGAGAGCTGCTTGGAAGCCTGATGGTGTGTGAAGTTAGTGAGCCAAATGGAGTTGTTCTCCCACAAGAACCACTCGGCTGATCCTTCTTCAATGGCCCTTCACCAACATGCAGTGTTTCCTTGATTGAATTAGCTCTCACACCAATATTTGCGTCTCGAGCCTTTGCATTGAGGGCTATCTGAAAACGGCTGTGGCGCTGAAGTTGCCTGTGAATGTGGAGTTGGTGGCATGTGAAACCCGCATGTGGAGCATTCATTTGTGTGGGATGCTCGCCAAGCTTCATTTCAGTCCTAGGCACTCAAAGGGCACTAAGCATAGAGTGTGAAAACTGAGTTTCCTTGAGAGCTGCTTGGAAGCCTGATGGTGTGTGAAGTTAGTGAGCCAAATGGAGTTGTTCTCCCACAAGAACCACTCGGCTGATCCTTCTTCAATATGCCCTTCACCAACATGCAGTGTTTCCTTGATTGAATTAGCTCTCACACCAATATTTGCGTCTAGAGCCTTTGCATTGAGGGCTATCTGAAAACGGCTGTGGCGCTGAAGTTGCCTGTGAATGTGGAGTTGGTGGCATGTGAAACCCGCATGTGGAGCATTCGTTTGTGTGGGATGCTCTACCAGGTTCATTCCTAGAAAATGCACTCAAAGGGCACTAAGCATAGAGTGTGAAAACTGAGTTTCCTTGAGAGCTGCTTGGAAGCCTGATGGTGTGTGAAGTTAGTGAGCCAAATGGAGTTGTTCTCCCACAAGAACCACTCGGCTGATCCTTCTTCAATATGCCCTTCACCAACATGCAGTGTTTCCTTGATTGAATTAGCTCTCACACCAATATTTGCGTCTAGAGCCTTTGCATTGAGGGCTATCTGAAAACGGCTGTGGCGCTGAAGTTGCCTGTGAATGTGGAGTTGGTGGCATGTGAAACCCGCATGTGGAGCATTCGTTTGTGTGGGATGCTCTACCAGGTTCATTCCTAGAAAATGCACTCAAAGGGCACTAAGCATAGAGTGTGAAAACTGAGTTTCCTTGAGAGCTGCTTGGAAGCCTGATGGTGTGTGAAGTTAGTGAGCCAAATGGAGTTGTTCTCCCACAAGAACCACTCGGCTGATCCTTCTTCAATATGCCCTTCACCAACATGCAGTGTTTCCTTGATTGAATTAGCTCTCACACCAATATTTGCGTCTCGAGCCTTTGCATTGAGGGCTATCTGAAAACGGCTGTGGCGCTGAGGTTGCCTGTGAATGTGGAGTTGGTGGCATGTGAAACCCGCTTGTGGAGCATTCGTTTGTGTGGGATGCTCTACCAGGTTCATTCCTAGATAATGCACTCAAAGGGCACTAAGCATAGAATGTGAAAACTGAGTTTCCTTGAGAGCTGCTTGGAAGCCTGATGGTGTGTGAAGTTAGTGAGCCAAATGGAGTTGTTCTCCCACAAGAACCACTCGGCTGATCCTTCTTCAATGGCCCTTCACCAACATGCAGTGTTTCCTTGATTGAATTAGCTCTCACACCAATATTTGCGTCTAGAGCCTTTGCATTGAGGGCTATCTGAAAACGGCTGTGGCGCTGAAGTTGCCTGTGAATGTGGAGTTGGTGGCATGTGAAACCCGCATGTGGAGCATTCATTTGTGTCGGATGCTCGCCAAGCTTCATTTCAGTCCTAGGCACTCAAAGGGCACTAAGCATAGAGTGTGAAAACTGAGTTTCCTTGAGAGCTGCTTGGAAGCCTGATGGTGTGTGAAGTTAGTGAGCCAAATGGAGTTGTTCTCCCACAAGAACCACTCGGCTGATCCTTCTTCAATATGCCCTTCACCAACATGCAGTGTTTCCTTGATTGAATTAGCTCTCACACCAATATTTGCGTCTCGAGCCTTTGCATTGAGGGCTATCTGAAAACGGCTGTGGCGCTGAAGTTGCCTGTGAATGTGGAGTTGGTGGCATGTGAAACCCGCATGTGGAGCATTCATTTGTGTGGGATGCTGACCAAGCTTCATTCAGTCCTGGGCACACAAAGAGCACTAAGCATAGAATGTGAAAACTGAGTTTCCTTGAGAGCTGCTTGGAAGCCTGATGGTGTGTGAAGTTAGTGAGCCAAATGGAGTTGTTCTCCCACAAGAACCACTCGGCTGATCCTTCTTCAATATGCCCTTCACCAACATGCAGTGTTTCCTTGATTGAATTAGCTCTCACACCAATATTTGCGTCTCGAGCCTTTGCATTGAGGGCTATCTGAAAACGGCTGTGGCGCTGAACTTGCCTGTGAATGTGGAGTTGGTGGCATGTGAAACCCGCTTGTGGAGCATTCGTTTGTGTGGGATGCTCTACCAGGTTCATTCCTAGATAATGCACTCAAAGGGCACTAAGCATAGAGTGTGAAAACTGAGTTTCCTTGAGAGCTGCTTGGAAGCCTGATGGTGTGTGAAGTTAGTGAGCCAAATGGAGTTGTTCTCCCACAAGAACCACTCGGCTGATCCTTCTTCAATGGCCCTTCACCAACATGCAGTGTTTCCTTGATTGAATTAGATCTCACACCAATATTTGCGTCTAGAGCCTTTGCATTGAGGGCTATCTGAAAACGGCTGTGGCGCTGAAGTTGCCTGTGAATGTGGAGTTGGTGGCATGTGAAACCCGCATCTGGAGCATTCGTTTCTGTGGGATGCTGACCAAGCTTCATGTCAGTCCTTGGCACTCAAAGAGCACTAAGCATAGAGTGTGAAAACTGAGTTTCCTTGAGAGCTGCTTGGAAGCCTGATGGTGTGTGAAGTTAGTGAGCCAAATGGAGTTGTTCTCCCACAAGAACCACTCGGCTGATCCTTCTTCAATATGCCCTTCACCAACATGCAGTGTTTCCTTGATTGAATTAATTCTCACCACCAATATTTGCATCTAGAGCCTTTGCATTGAGGGCTATCTGAAAATGGCTGTGGCGCTGAAGTTGCCTGAGAATGTGGAGTTGGTGGCATGTGAAACCCGCATGTGGAGCATTCGTTTGTGTGGGATGCTCTACCAGGTTCATTCCTAGATAATGCACTCAAAGGGCACTAAGCATAGAGTGTGAAAACTGAGTTTCCTTGAGAGCTGCTTGGAAGCCTGATGGTGTGTGAAGTTAGTGAGCCAAATGGAGTTGTTCTCCCACAAGAACCACTCGGCTGATCCTTCTTCAATATGCCCTTCACCAACATGCAGTGTTTCCTTGATTGAATTAGCTCTCACACCAATATTTGCGTCTCGAGCCTTTGCATTGAGGGCTATCTGAAAACGGCTGTGGCGCTGAAGTTGCCTGTGAATGTGGAGTTGGTGGCATGTGAAACCCGCATGTGGAGCATTCGTTTGTGTGGGATGCTCTACCAGGATCATTTTAGTTCTAGGCACTCAAAGGGCACTAAGCATAGAGTGTGAAAACTGAGTTTCCTTGAGAGCTGCTTGGAAGCCTGATGGTGTGTGAAGTTAGTGAGCCAAATGGAGTTGTTCTCCCACAAGAACCACTCGGCTGATCCTTCTTCAATATGCCCTTCACCAACATGCAGTGTTTCCTTGATTGAATTAGCTCTCACACCAATATTTGCGTCTAGAGCCTTTGCATTGAGGGCTATCTGAAAATGGCTGTGGCGCTGAAGTTGCCTGTGAATGTGGAGTTGGTGGCATGTGAAACCCGCATGTGGAGCATTCGTTTGTGTGGGATGCTCTACCAGGATCATTTTAGTTCTAGGCACTCAAAGGGCACTAAGCATAGAGTGTGAAAACTGAGTTTCCTTGAGAGCTGCTTGGAAGCCTGATGGTGTGTGAAGTTAGTGAGCCAAATGGAGTTGTTCTCCCACAAGAACCACTCGGCTGATCCTTCTTCAATATGCCCTTCACCAACATGCAGTGTTTCCTTGATTGAATTAGCTCTCACACCAATATTTGCGTCTAGAGCCTTTGCATTGAGGGCTATCTGAAAATGGCTGTGGCGCTGAAGTTGCCTGAGAATGTGGAGTTGGTGGCATGTGAAACCCGCATGTGGAGCATTTGTTTCCGTGGGATGCTCTACCAGGTTCATTCCTAGATAATGCACTCAAAGGACACTAAGCATAGAGTGTGAAAACTGAGTTTCCTTGAGAGCTGCTTGGAAGCCTGATGGTGTGTGAAGTTAGTGAGCCAAATGGAGTTGTTCTCCCACAAGAACCACTCGGTTGATCCTTCTTCAATATGCCCTTCACCAACATGCAGTGTTTCCTTGATTGAATTAGCTCTCACACCAATATTTGCGTCTAGAGCCTTTGCATTGAGGGCTATCTGAAAACGGCTGTGGCGCTGAAGTTGCCTGTGAATGTGGAGTTGGTGGCATGTGAAACCCGCATGTGGAGCATTCGTTTGTGTGGGATGCTCTACCAGGTTCATTCCTAGATAATGCACTCAAAGGGCACTAAGCATAGAGTGTGAAAACTGAGTTTCCTTGAGAGCTGCTTGGAAGCCTGATGGTGTGTGAAGTTAGTGAGCCAAATGGAGTTGTTCTCCCACAAGAACCACTCGGTTGATCCTTCTTCAATATGCCCTTCACCAACATGCAGTGTTTCCTTGATTGAATTAGCTCTCACACCAATATTTGTGTCTAGAGCCTTTGCATTGAGGGCTATCTGAAAACGGCTGTGGCGCTGAAGTTGCCTGTGAATGTGGAGTTGGTGGCATGTGAAACCCGCATGTGGAGCATTCGTTTGTGTGGGATGCTCTACCAGGTTCATTCCTAGATAATGCACTCAAAGGGCACTAAGCATAGAGTGTGAAAACTGAGTTTCCTTGAGAGCTGCTTGGAAGCCTGATTGTGTGTGAAGTTAGTGAGCCAAATGGAGTTGTTCTCCCACAAGAACCACTCGGCTGATCCTTCTTCAATATGCCCTTCACCAACATGCAGTGTTTCCTTGATTGAATTAGCTCTCACACCAATATTTGGGTCTAGAGCCTTTGCATTGAGGGCTATCTGAAAACGGCTGTGGCGCTGAAGTTGCCTGTGAATGTGGAGTTGGTGGCATGTGAAACCCGCATCTGGAGCATTCGTTTGTGTGGGATGCTCGCCAAGCTTCATTTCAGTCCTAGGCACTCAAAGGGCACTAAGCATAGAGTGTGAAAACTGAGTTTTCTTGAGAGCTGCTTGGAAGCCTGATGGTGTGTGAAGTTAGTGAGCCAAATGGAGTTGTTCTCCCACAAGAACCACTCGGCTGATCCTTCTTCAATGGCCCTTCACCAACATGCAGTGTTTCCTTGATTGAATTAGCTCTCACACCAATATTTGCGTCTAGAGCCTTTGCATTGAGGGCTATCTGAAAACGGCTGTGGCGCTGAAGTTGCCTGAGAATGTGGAGTTGGTGGCATGTGAAACCCGCATGTGGAGCATTCGTTTGTGTGGGATGCTCACCAAGCTACATTTCAGTCCTAGGCACTCAAAGGGCACTAAGCATAGAGTGTGAAAACTGAGTTTTCTTGAGAGCTGCTTGGAAGCCTGATGGTGTGTGAAGTTAGTGAGCCAAATGGAGTTGTTCTCCCACAAGAACCACTCGGCTGATCCTTCTTCAATATGCCCTTCACCAACATGCAGTGTTTCCTTGATTGAATTAGCTCTCACACAAATATTTGCGTCTCGAGCCTTTGCATTGAGGGCTATCTGAAAACGGCTGTGGCGCTGAACTTGCCTGTGAATGTGGAGTTGGTGGCATGTGAAACCCGCTTGTGGAGCATTCGTTTGTGTGGGATGCTCTACCAGGTTCATTCCTAGATAATGCACTCAAAGGGCACTAAGCATAGAGTGTGAAAATTGAGTTTCCTTGAGAGCTGCTTGGAAGCCTGATGGTGTGTGAAGTTAGTGAGCCAAATGGAGTTGTTCTCCCACAAGAACCACTCGGCTGATCCTTCTTCAATATGCCCTTCACCAACATGCAGTGTTTCCTTGATTGAATTAGCTCTCACACCAATATTTGCGTCTAGAGCCTTTGCATTGAGGGCTATCTGAAAACGGCTGTGGCGCTGAAGTTGCCTGTGAATGTGGAGTTGGTGGCATGTGAAACCCGCTTGTGGAGCATTCGTTTGTGTGGGATGCTCTACCAGGTTCATTCCTAGATAATGCACTCAAAGGGCACTAAGCATAGAATGTGAAAACTGAGTTTCCTTGAGAGCTGCTTGGAAGCCTGATGGTGTGTGAAGTTAGTGAGCCAAATGGAGTTGTTCTCCCACAAGAACCACTCGGCTGATCCTTCTTCAATGGCCCTTCACCAACATGCAGTGTTTCCTTGATTGAATTAGCTCTCACACCAATATTTGCGTCTAGAGCCTTTGCATTGAGGGCTATCTGAAAACGGCTGTGGCGCTGAAGTTGCCTGTGAATGTGGAGTTGGTGGCATGTGAAACCCGCATGTGGAGCAATCATTTGTGTGGGATGCTCGCCAAGCTTCATTTCAGTCCTAGGCACTCAAAGGGCACTAAGCATAGAGTGTGAAAACTGAGTTTCCTTGAGAGCTGCTTGGAAGCCTGATGGTGTGTGAAGTTAGTGAGCCAAATGGAGTTGTTCTCCCACAAGAACCACTCGGTTGATCCTTCTTCAATATGCCCTTCACCAACATGCAGTGTTTCCTTGATTGAATTAGCTCTCACACCAATATTTGTGTCTAGAGCCTTTGCATTGAGGGCTATCTGAAAACGGCTGTGGCGCTGAAGTTGCCTGTGAATGTGGAGTTGGTGGCATGTGAAACCCGCATGTGGAGCATTCGTTTGTGTGGGATGCTCTACCAGGTTCATTCCTAGATAATGCACTCAAAGGGCACTAAGCATAGAGTGTGAAAACTGAGTTTCCTTGAGAGCTGCTTGGAAGCCTGATGGTGTGTGAAGTTAGTGAGCCAAATGGAGTTGTTCTCCCACAAGAACTACCGGCTGATCCTTCTTCAATATGCCCTTCACCAACATGCAGTGTTTCCTTGATTGAATTAGCTCTCACACCAATATTTGCGTCTAGAGCCTTTGCATTGAGGGCTATCTGAAAATGGTTGTGGCGCTGAAGTTGCCTGAGAATGTCGAGTTGGTGGCATGTGAAACCCGCATGTGGAGCATTCGTTTGTGTGGGATGCTCTACCAGGTTCATTCCTGGATAATGCACTCAACAAAGGGCACTAAGCATAGAGTGTGAAAACTGAGTTTCCTTGAGAGCTGCTTGGAAGCCTGATTGTGTGTGAAGTTAGTGAGCCAAATGGAGTTGTTCTCCCACAAGAACCACTCGGCTGATCCTTCTTCAATATGCCCTTCACCAACATGCAGTGTTTCCTTGATTGAATTAGCTCTCACACCAATATTTGGGTCTAGAGCCTTTGCATTGAGGGCTATCTGAAAACGGCTGTGGCGCTGAAGTTGCCTGTGAATGTGGAGTTGGTGGCATGTGAAACCCGCATGTGGAGCATTCGTTTGTGTGGCATGCTCACCAAACTTCATTTCAGTCCTAGACACTCAAAGGGCACTAAGCATAGAGTGTGAAAACTGAGTTTCCTTGAGAGCTGCTTGGAAGCCTGATGGTGTGTGAAGTTAGTGAGCCAAATGGAGTTGTTCTCCCACAAGAACCACTCGGCTGATCCTTCTTCAATATGCCCTTCACCAACATGCAGTGTTTCCTTGATTGAATTAGCTCTCACACAAATATTTGCGTCTCGAGCCTTTGCATTGAGGGCTATCTGAAAACGGCTGTGGCGCTGAACTTGCCTGTGAATGTGGAGTTGGTGGCATGTGAAACCCGCTTGTGGAGCATTCGTTTGTGTGGGATGCTCTACCAGGTTCATTCCTAGATAATGCACTCAAAGGGCACTAAGCATAGAGTGTGAAAATTGAGTTTCCTTGAGAGCTGCTTGGAAGCCTGATGGTGTGTGAAGTTAGTGAGCCAAATGGAGTTGTTCTCCCACAAGAACCACTCGGCTGATCCTTCTTCAATATGCCCTTCACCAACATGCAGTGTTTCCTTGATTGAATTAGCTCTCACACCAATATTTGCGTCTAGAGCCTTTGCATTGAGGGCTATCTGAAAACGGCTGTGGCGCTGAAGTTGCCTGTGAATGTGGAGTTGGTGGCATGTGAAACCCGCATGTGGAGCATTCATTTGTGTGGGATGCTCGCCAAGCTTCATTTCAGTCCTAGGCACTCAAAGGGCACTAAGCATAGAGTGTGAAAACTGAGTTTCCTTGAGAGCTGCTTGGAAGCCTGATGGTGTGTGAAGTTAGTGAGCCAAATGGAGTTGTTCTCCCACAAGAACCACTCGGCTGATCCTTCTTCAATGGCCCTTCACCAACATGCAGTGTTTCCTTGATTGAATTAGCTCTCACACCAATATTTGCGTCTAGAGCCTTTGCATTGAGGGCTATCTGAAAACGGCTGTGGCGCTGAAGTTGCCTGTGAATGTGGAGTTGGTGGCATGTGAAACCCGCATGTGGAGCAATCATTTGTGTGGGATGCTCGCCAAGCTTCATTTCAGTCCTAGGCACTCAAAGGGCACTAAGCATAGAGTGTGAAAACTGAGTTTCCTTGAGAGCTGCTTGGAAGCCTGATGGTGTGTGAAGTTAGTGAGCCAAATGGAGTTGTTCTCCCACAAGAACCACTCGGCTGATCCTTCTTCAATATGCCCTTCACCAACATGCAGTGTTTCCTTGATTGAATTAGCTCTCACACCAACATTTGGGTCTAGAGCCTTTGCATTGAGGGCTATCTGAAAACGGCTGTGGCGCTGAAGTTGCCTGTGAATGTGGAGTTGGTGGCATGTGAAACCCGCATGTGGAGCATTCGTATCTGTGGGATGCTGACCAAGCTTCTTTCAGTCCTGGGCACACAAAGAGCACTAAGCATAGAGTGTGAAAACTGAGTTTCCTTGAGAGCTGCTTGGAAGCCTGATGGTGTGTGAAGTTAGTGAGCCAAATGGAGTTGTTCTCCCACAAGAACCACTCGGCTGATCCTTCTTCAATATGCCCTTCACCAACATGCAGTGTTTCCTTGATTGAATTAGCTCTCACACCAATATTTGCGTCTAGAGCCTTTGCATTGAGGGCTATCTGAAAACGGCTGTGGCGCTGAAGTTGCCTGTGAATGTGGAGTTGGTGGCATGTGAAACCCGCATCTGGAGCATTCGTTTCTGTGGGATGCTGACCAAGCTTCATGTCAGTCCTGGGCACACAAAGAGCACTAAGCATAGAGTGTGAAAACTGAGTTTCCTTGAGAGCTGCTTGGAAGCCTGATGGTGTGTGAAGTTAGTGAGCCAAATGGAGTTGTTCTCCCACAAGAACCACTCGGCTGATCCTTCTTCAATATGCCCTTCACCAACATGCAGTGTTTCCTTGATTGAATTAGCTCTCACACCAATATTTGCGTCTCGAGCCTTTGCATTGAGGGCTATCTGAAAACGGCTGTGGCGCTGAGGTTGCCTGTGAATGTGGAGTTGGTGGCATGTGAAACCCGCTTGTGGAGCATTGGTTTGTGTGGGATGCTCTACCAGGTTCATTCCTAGATAATGCACTCAAAGGGCACTAAGCATAGAATGTGAAAACTGAGTTTCCTTGAGAGCTGCTTGGAAGCCTGATGGTGTGTGAAGTTAGTGAGCCAAATGGAGTTGTTCTCCCACAAGAACCACTCGGCTGATCCTTCTTCAATGGCCCTTCACCAACATGCAGTGTTTCCTTGATTGAATTAGCTCTCACACCAATATTTGCGTCTCGAGCCTTTGCATTGAGGGCTATCTGAAAACGGCTGTGGCGCTGAAGTTGCCTGTGAATGTGGAGTTGGTGGCATGTGAAACCCGCATGTGGAGCATTCATTTGTGTGGGATGCTCGCCAAGCTTCATTTCAGTCCTAGGCACTCAAAGGGCACTAAGCATAGAGTGTGAAAACTGAGTTTCCTTGAGAGCTGCTTGGAAGCCTGATGGTGTGTGAAGTTAGTGAGCCAAATGGAGTTGTTCTCCCACAAGAACCACTCGGCTGATCCTTCTTCAATATGCCCTTCACCAACATGCAGTGTTTCCTTGATTGAATTAGCTCTCACACCAATATTTGCGTCTAGAGCCTTTGCATTGAGGGCTATCTGAAAACGGCTGTGGCGCTGAAGTTGCCTGTGAATGTGGAGTTGGTGGCATGTGAAACCCGCATGTGGAGCATTCGTTTGTGTGGGATGCTCTACCAGGTTCATTCCTAGAAAATGCACTCAAAGGGCACTAAGCATAGAGTGTGAAAACTGAGTTTCCTTGAGAGCTGCTTGGAAGCCTGATGGTGTGTGAAGTTAGTGAGCCAAATGGAGTTGTTCTCCCACAAGAACCACTCGGCTGATCCTTCTTCAATATGCCCTTCACCAACATGCAGTGTTTCCTTGATTGAATTAGCTCTCACACCAATATTTGCGTCTAGAGCCTTTGCATTGAGGGCTATCTGAAAACGGCTGTGGCGCTGAACTTGCCTGTGAATGTGGAGTTGGTGGCATGTGAAACCCGCATGTGGAGCATTCGTTTGTGTGGGATGCTCTACCAGGTTCATTCCTAGAAAATGCACTCAAAGGGCACTAAGCATAGAGTGTGAAAACTGAGTTTCCTTGAGAGCTGCTTGGAAGCCTGATGGTGTGTGAAGTTAGTGAGCCAAATGGAGTTGTTCTCCCACAAGAACCACTCGGCTGATCCTTCTTCAATATGCCCTTCACCAACATGCAGTGTTTCCTTGATTGAATTAGCTCTCACACCAATATTTGCGTCTCGAGCCTTTGCATTGAGGGCTATCTGAAAACGGCTGTGGCGCTGAGGTTGCCTGTGAATGTGGAGTTGGTGGCATGTGAAACCCGCTTGTGGAGCATTCGTTTGTGTGGGATGCTCTACCAGGTTCATTCCTAGATAATGCACTCAAAGGGCACTAAGCATAGAATGTGAAAACTGAGTTTCCTTGAGAGCTGCTTCGAAGCCTGATGGTGTGTGAAGTTAGTGAGCCAAATGGAGTTGTTCTCCCACAAGAACCACTCGGCTGATCCTTCTTCAATGGCCCTTCACCAACATGCAGTGTTTCCTTGATTGAATTAGCTCTCACACCAATATTTGCGTCTAGAGCCTTTGCATTGAGGGCTATCTGAAAACGGCTGTGGCGCTGAAGTTGCCTGTGAATGTGGAGTTGGTGGCATGTGAAACCCGCATGTGGAGCATTCATTTGTGTCGGATGCTCGCCAAGCTTCATTTCAGTCCTAGGCACTCAAAGGGCACTAAGCATAGAGTGTGAAAACTGAGTTTCCTTGAGAGCTGCTTGGAAGCCTGATGGTGTGTGAAGTTAGTGAGCCAAATGGAGTTGTTCTCCCACAAGAACCACTCGGCTGATCCTTCTTCAATATGCCCTTCACCAACATGCAGTGTTTCCTTGATTGAATTAGCTCTCACACCAATATTTGCGTCTCGAGCCTTTGCATTGAGGGCTATCTGAAAACGGCTGTGGCGCTGAAGTTGCCTGTGAATGTGGAGTTGGTGGCATGTGAAACCCGCATCTGGAGCATTCATTCTGTGGGATGCTGACCAAGCTTCATTCAGTCCTGGGCACACAAAGAGCACTAAGCATAGAATGTGAAAACTGAGTTTCCTTGAGAGCTGCTTGGAAGCCTGATGGTGTGTGAAGTTAGTGAGCCAAATGGAGTTGTTCTCCCACAAGAACCACTCGGCTGATCCTTCTTCAATATGCCCTTCACCAACATGCAGTGTTTCCTTGATTGAATTAGCTCTCACACCAATATTTGCGTCTCGAGCCTTTGCATTGAGGGCTATCTGAAAACGGCTGTGGCGCTGAAGTTGCCTGTGAATGTGGAGTTGGTGGCATGTGAAACCCGCTTGTGGAGCATTCGTTTGTGTGGGATGCTCTACCAGGTTCATTCCTAGATAATGCACTCAAAGGGCACTAAGCATAGAGTGTGAAAACTGAGTTTCCTTGAGAGCTGCTTGGAAGCCTGATGGTGTGTGAAGTTAGTGAGCCAAATGGAGTTGTTCTCCCACAAGAACCACTCGGCTGATCCTTCTTCAATGGCCCTTCACCAACATGCAGTGTTTCCTTGATTGAATTAGATCTCACACCAATATTTGCGTCTAGAGCCTTTGCATTGAGGGCTATCTGAAAACGGCTGTGGCGCTGAAGTTGCCTGTGAATGTGGAGTTGGTGGCATGTGAAACCCGCATCTGGAGCATTCGTTTCTGTGGGATGCTGACCAAGCTTCATGTCAGTCCTTGGCACTCAAAGAGCACTAAGCATAGAGTGTGAAAACTGAGTTTCCTTGAGAGCTGCTTGGAAGCCTGATGGTGTGTGAAGTTAGTGAGCCAAATGGAGTTGTTCTCCCACAAGAACCACTCGGCTGATCCTTCTTCAATATGCCCTTCACCAACATGCAGTGTTTCCTTGATTGAATTAATTCTCACCACCAATATTTGCATCTAGAGCCTTTGCATTGAGGGCTATCTGAAAATGGCTGTGGCGCTGAAGTTGCCTGAGAATGTGGAGTTGGTGGCATGTGAAACCCGCATGTGGAGCATTCGTTTGTGTGGGATGCTCTACCAGGTTCATTCCTAGATAATGCACTCAAAGGGCACTAAGCATAGAGTGTGAAAACTGAGTTTCCTTGAGAGCTGCTTGGAAGCCTGATGGTGTGTGAAGTTAGTGAGCCAAATGGAGTTGTTCTCCCACAAGAACCACTCGGCTGATCCTTCTTCAATATGCCCTTCACCAACATGCAGTGTTTCCTTGATTGAATTAGCTCTCACACCAATATTTGCGTCTCGAGCCTTTGCATTGAGGGCTATCTGAAAACGGCTGTGGCGCTGAAGTTGCCTGTGAATGTGGAGTTGGTGGCATGTGAAACCCGCATGTGGAGCATTCGTTTGTGTGGGATGCTCGCCAAGCTTCATTTCAGTCCTAGGCACTCAAAGGGCACTAAGCATAGAGTGTGAAAACTGAGTTTCCTTGAGAGCTGCTTGGAAGCCTGATGGTGTGTGAAGTTAGTGAGCCAAATGGAGTTGTTCTCCCACAAGAACCACTCGGCTGATCCTTCTTCAATATGCCCTTCACCAACATGCAGTGTTTCCTTGATTGAATTAGCTCTCACACCAATATTTGCGTCTAGAGCCTTTGCATTGAGGGCTACCTAAAAACAGCTGTGGCGCTGAAGTTGCCTGAGAATGTGGAGTTGGTGGCATGTGAAACCCGCATGTGGAGCATTCGTTTGTGTGGGATGCTCACCAAGCTTCATTTCAGTCCTAGGCACTCAAAGGGCACTAAGCATAGAGTTGAAAACTGAGTTTCCTTGAGAGCTGCTTGGAAGCCTGATGGTGTGTGAAGTTAGTGAGCCAAATGGAGTTGTTCTCCCACAAGAACCACTCGGCTGATCCTTCTTCAATATGCCCTTCACCAACATGCAGTGTTTCCTTGATTGAATTAGCTCTCACACCAATATTTGCGTCTCGAGCCTTTGCATTGAGGGCTATCTGAAAACGGCTGTGGCGCTGAGGTTGCCTGTGAATGTGGAGTTGGTGGCATGTGAAACCCGCTTGTGGAGCATTCGTTTGTGTGGGATGCTCTACCAGGTTCATTCCTAGATAATGCACTCAAAGGGCACTAAGCATAGAATGTGAAAACTGAGTTTCCTTGAGAGCTGCTTGGAAGCCTGATGGTGTGTGAAGTTAGTGAGCCAAATGGAGTTGTTCTCCCACAAGAACCACTCGGCTGATCCTTCTTCAATGGCCCTTCACCAACATGCAGTGTTTCCTTGATTGAATTAGCTCTCACACCAATATTTGTGTCTCGAGCCTTTGCATTGAGGGCTATCTGAAAACGGCTGTGGCGCTGAAGTTGCCTGTGAATGTGGAGTTGGTGGCATGTGAAACCCGCATGTGGAGCATTCATTTGTGTGGGATGCTCGCCAAGCTTCATTTCAGTCCTAAGCACTCAAAGGGCACTAAGCATAGAGTGTGAAAACTGAGTTTCCTTGAGAGCTGCTTGGAAGCCTGATGGTGTGTGAAGTTAGTGAGCCAAATGGAGTTGTTCTCCCACAAGAACCACTCGGCTGATCCTTCTTCAATATGCCCTTCACCAACATGCAGTGTTTCCTTGATTGAATTAGCTCTCACACCAATATTTGCGTCTCGAGCCTTTGCATTGAGGGTTTTCTGAAAACGGCTGTGGCGCTGAAGTTGCCTGTGAATGTGGAGTTGGTGGCATGTGAAACCCGCATCTGGAGCATTCGTTTCTGTGGGATGCTGACCAAGCTTCATTCAGTCCTGGGCACACAAAGAGCACTAAGCATAGAGTGTGAAAACTGAGTTTCCTTGAGAGCTGCTTGGAAGCCTGATGGTGTGTGAAGTTAGTGAGCCAAATGGAGTTGTTCTCCCACAAGAACCACTCGGCTGATCCTTCTTCAATATGCCCTTCACCAACATGCAGTGTTTCCTTGATTGAATTAGCTCTCACACCAATATTTGCGTCTCGAGCCTTTGCATTGAGGGCTATCTGAAAACGGCTGTGGCGCTGAAGTTGCCTGTGAATGTGGAGTTGGTGGCATGTGAAACCCGCATCTGGAGCATTCGTTTCTGTGGGATGCTGACCAAGCTTCATGTCAGTCCTGGGCACACAAAGAGCACTAAGCATAGAGTGTGAAAACTGAGTTTCCTTGAGAGCTGCTTGGAAGCCTGATGGTGTGTGAAGTTAGTGAGCCAAATGGAGTTGTTCTCCCACAAGAACCACTCGGCTGATCCTTCTTCAATATGCCCTTCACCAACATGCAGTGTTTCCTTGATTGAATTAATTCTCACCACCAATATTTGCATCTAGAACCTTTGCATTGAGGGCTATCTGAAAACGGCTGTGGCGCTGAAGTTGCCTGAGAATGTGGAGTTGGTGGCATGTGAAACCCGCATGTGGAGCATTCGTTTGTGTGGGATGCTCTACCAGGTTCATTCCTAGATAATGCACTCAAAGGGCACTAAGCATAGAGTGTGAAAACTGAGTTTCCTTGAGAGCTGCTTGGAAGCCTGATGGTGTGTGAAGTTAGTGAGCCAAATGGAGTTGTTCTCCCACAAGAACCACTCGGCTGATCCTTCTTCAATATGCCCTTCACCAACATGCAGTGTTTCCTTGATTGAATTAGCTCTCACACCAATATTTGCGTCTAGAGCCTTTGCATTGAGGACTATCTGAAAACGGCTGTGGCGCTGAAGTTGCCTGTGAATGTGGAGTTGGTGGAATGTGAAACCCGCATGTGGAGCATTCGATTGTGTGGGATGCTCTACCAGGTTCATTCCTAGATAATGCACTCAAAGGGCACTAAGCATAGAGTGTGAAAACTGAGTTTCCTTGAGAGCTGCTTGGAAGCCTGATGGTGTGTGAAGTTAGTGAGCCAAATGGAGTTGTTCTCCCACAAGAACCACTCGGCTGATCCTTCTTCAATATGCCCTTCACCAACATGCAGTGTTTCCTTGATTGAATTAGCTCTCACACCAATATTTGCGTCTAGAGCCTTTGCATTGAGGGCTATCTGAAAACGGCTGTGGCGCTGAGGTTGCCTGTGAATGTGGAGTTGGTGGCATGTGAAAACCGCATGTGGAGCATTCGTTTGTGTGGGATGCTCTACCAGGTTCATTCCTAGATAATGCACTCAAAGGGCACTAAGCATAGAATGTGAAAACTGAGTTTCCTTGAGAGCTGCTTCGAAGCCTGATGGTGTGTGAAGTTAGTGAGCCAAATGGAGTTGTTCTCCCACAAGAACCACTCGGCTGATCCTTCTTCAATGGCCCTTCACCAACATGCAGTGTTTCCTTGATTGAATTAGCTCTCACACCAATATTTGCGTCTAGAGCCTTTGCATTGAGGGCTATCTGAAAAGGGCTGTGGCGCTGAAGTTGCCTGTGAATGTGGAGTTGGTGGCATGTGAAACCCGCATGTGGAGCATTCATTTGTGTGGGATGCTCGCCAAGCTTCATTTCAGTCCTAGGCACTCAAAGGGCACTAAGCATAGAGTGTGAAAACTGAGTTTCCTTGAGAGCTGCTTGGAAGCCTGATGGTGTGTGAAGTTAGTGAGTCAAATGGAGTTGTTCTCCCACAAGAACCACTCGGCTGATCCTTCTTCAATATGCCCTTCACCAACATGCAGTGTTTCCTTGATTGAATTAGCTCTCACACCAATATTTGCGTCTCGAGCCTTTGCATTGAGGGCTTTCTGAAAACGGCTGTGGCGCTGAAGTTGCCTGTGAATGTGGAGTTGGTGGCATGTGAAACCCGCATGTGGAGCATTCGTTTCTGTGGGATGCTGACCAAGCTTCATTCAGTCCTGGGCACACAAAGAGCACTAAGCATAGAGTGTGAAAACTGAGTTTCCTTGAGAGCTGCTTGGAAGCCTGATGGTGTGTGAAGTTAGTGAGCCAAATGGAGTTGTTCTCCCACAAGAACCACTCGGCTGATCCTTCTTCAATATGCCCTTCACCAACATGCAGTGTTTCCTTGATTGAAATTAGCTCTCACACCAATATTTGCGTCTCGAGCCTTTGCATTGAGGGCTATCTGAAAACGGCTGTGGCGCTGAAGTTGCCTGTGAATGTGGAGTTGGTGGCATGTGAAACCCGCATCTGGAGCATTCGTTTCTGTGGGATGCTGACCAAGCTTCATGTCAGTCCTGGGCACACAAAGAGCACTAAGCATAGAGTGTGAAAACTGAGTTTCCTTGAGAGCTGCTTGGAAGCCTGATGGTGTGTGAAGTTAGTGAGCCAAATGGAGTTGTTCTCCCACAAGAACCACTCGGCTGATCCTTCTTCAATATGCCCTTCACCAACATGCAGTGTTTCCTTGATTGAATTAATTCTCACCACCAATATTTGCATCTAGAGCCTTTGCATTGAGGGCTATCTGAAAACGGCTGTGGCGCTGAAGTTGCCTGAGAATGTGGAGTTGGTGGCATGTGAAACCCGCATGTGGAGCATTCGTTTGTGTGGGATGCTCTACCAGGTTCATTCCTAGATAATGCACTCAAAGGGCACTAAGCATAGAGTGTGAAAACTGAGTTTCCTTGAGAGCTGCTTGGAAGCCTGATGGTGTGTGAAGTTAGTGAGCCAAATGGAGTTGTTCTCCCACAAGAACCACTCGGCTGATCCTTCTTCAATGGCCCTTCACCAACATGCAGTGTTTCCTTGATTGAATTAGCTCTCACACCAATATTTGCGTCTAGAGCCTTTGCATTGAGGGCTATCTGAAAACGGCTGTGGCGCTGAAGTTGCCTGTGAATGTGGAGTTGGTGGCATGTGAAACCCGCATCTGGAGCATTCGTTTCTGTGGGATGCTGACCAAGCTTCATGTCAGTCCTGGGCACACAAAGAGCACTAAGCATAGAGTGTGAAAACTGAGTTTCCTTGAGAGCTGCTTGGAAGCCTGATGGTGTGTGAAGTTAGTGAGCCAAATGGAGTTGTTCTCCCACAAGAACCACTCGGCTGATCCTTCTTCAATATGCCCTTCACCAACATGCAGTGTTTCCTTGATTGAATTAATTCTCACCACCAATATTTGCATCTAGAGCCTTTGCATTGAGGGCTATCTGAAAACGGCTGTGGCGCTGAAGTTGCCTGAGAATGTGGAGTTGGTGGCATGTGAAACCCGCATGTGGAGCATTCGTTTGTGTGGGATGCTCTACCAGGTTCATTCCTAGATAATGCACTCAAAGGGCACTAAGCATAGAGTGTGAAAACTGAGTTTCCTTGAGAGCTGCTTGGAAGCCTGATGGTGTGTGAAGTTAGTGAGCCAAATGGAGTTGTTCTCCCACAAGAACCACTCGGCTGATCCTTCTTCAATGGCCCTTCACCAACATGCAGTGTTTCCTTGATTGAATTAGCTCTCACACCAATATTTGCGTCTAGAGCCTTTGCATTGAGGGCTATCTGAAAAGGGCTGTGGCGCTGAAGTTGCCTGTGAATGTGGAGTTGGTGGCATGTGAAACCCGCATGTGGAGCATTCATTTGTGTGGGATGCTCGCCAAGCTTCATTTCAGTGCTAGGCACTCAAAGGGCACTAAGCATAGAGTGTGAAAACTGAGTTTCCTTGAGAGCTGCTTGGAAGCCTGATGGTGTGTGAAGTTAGTGAGCCAAATGGAGTTGTTCTCCCACAAGAACCACTCGGCTGATCCTTCTTCAATATGCCCTTCACCAACATGCAGTGTTTCCTTGATTGAATTAGCTCTCACACCAATATTTGCGTCTAGAACCTTTGCATTGAGGGCTATCTGAAAACGGCTGTGGCGCTGAAGTTGCCTGTGAATGTGGAGTTGGTGGCATGTGAAACCCGCATGTGGAGCATTCGTTTCTGTGGGATGCTGACCAAGCTTCATTCAGTCCTGGGCACACAAATAGCACTAAGCATAGAGTGTGAAAACTGAGTTTCCTTGAGAGCTGCTTGGAAGCCTGATGGTGTGTGAAGTTAGTGAGCCAAATGGAGTTGTTCTCCCACAAGAACCACTCGGCTGATCCTTCTTCAATATGCCCTTCACCAACATGCAGTGTTTCCTTGATTGAATTAGCTCTCACACCAATATTTGCGTCTAGAGCCTTTGCATTGAGGGCTATCTGAAAACGGCTGTGGCGCTGAAGTTGCCTGTGAATGTGGAGTTGGTGGCATGTGAAACCCGCATGTGGAGCATTCGTTTGTGTGGGATGCTCTACCAGGTTCATTCCTAGAAAATGCACTCAAAGGGCACTAAGCATAGAGTGTGAAAACTGAGTTTCCTTGAGAGCTGCTTGGAAGCCTGATGGTGTGTGAAGTTAGTGAGCCAAATGGAGTTGTTCTCCCACAAGAACCACTCGGCTGATCCTTCTTCAATATGCCCTTCACCAACATGCAGTGTTTCCTTGATTGAATTAGCTCTCACACCAATATTTGCGTCTCGAGCCTTTGCATTGAGGGCTATCTGAAAACGGCTTTGGCTCTGAGGTTGCCTGTGAATGTGGAGTTGGTGGCATGTGAAACCCGCTTGTGGAGCATTCGTTTGTGTGGGATGCTCTACCAGGTTCATTCCTAGATAATGCACTCAAAGGGCACTAAGCATAGAATGTGAAAACTGAGTTTCCTTGAGAGCTGCTTGGAAGCCTGATGGTGTGTGAAGTTAGTGAGCCAAATGGAGTTGTTCTCCCACAAGAACCACTCGGCTGATCCTTCTTCAATGGCCCTTCACCAACATGCAGTGTTTCCTTGATTGAATTAGCTCTCACACAAATATTTGCGTCTAGAGCCTTTGCATTGAGGGCTATCTGAAAACGGCTGTGGCGCTGAAGTTGCCTGTGAATGTGGAGTTGGTGGCATGTGAAACCCGCATGTGGAGCATTCATTTGTGTCGGATGCTCGCCAAGCTTCATTTCAGTCCTAGGCACTCAAAGGGCACTAAGCATAGAGTGTGAAAACTGAGTTTCCTTGAGAGCTGCTTGGAAGCCTGATGGTGTGTGAAGTTAGTGAGCCAAATGGAGTTGTTCTCCCACAAGAACCACTCGGCTGATCCTTCTTCAATATGCCCTTCACCAACATGCAGTGTTTCCTTGATTGAATTAGCTCTCACACCAATATTTGCGTCTCGAGCCTTTGCATTGAGGGCTATCTGAAAACGGCTGTGGCGCTGAAGTTGCCTGTGAATGTGGAGTTGGTGGCATGTGAAACCCGCATCTGGAGCATTCGTTTCTGTGGGATGCTGACCAAGCTTCATTCAGTCCTGGGCACACAAAGAGCACTAAGCATAGAATGTGAAAACTGAGTTTCCTTGAGAGCTGCTTGGAAGCCTGATGGTGTGTGAAGTTAGTGAGCCAAATGGAGTTGTTCTCCCACAAGAACCACTCGGCTGATCCTTCTTCAATATGCCCTTCACCAACATGCAGTGTTTCCTTGATTGAATTAGCTCTCACACCAATATTTGCGTCTCGAGCCTTTGCATTGAGGGCTATCTGAAAACGGCTGTGGCGCTGAGGTTGCCTGTGAATGTGGAGTTGGTGGCATGTGAAACCCGCTTGTGGAGCATTCGTTTGTGTGGGATGCTCTACCAGGTTCATTCCTAGATAATGCACTCAAAGGGCACTAAGCATAGAATGTGAAAACTGAGTTTCCTTGAGAGCTGCTTGGAAGCCTGATGGTGTGTGAAGTTAGTGAGCCAAATGGAGTTGTTCTCCCACAAGAACCACTCGGCTGATCCTTCTTCAATGGCCCTTCACCAACATGCAGTGTTTCCTTGATTGAATTAGATCTCACACCAATATTTGCGTCTAGAGCCTTTGCATTGAGGGCTATCTGAAAACGGCTGTGGCGCTGAAGTTGCCTGTGAATGTGGAGTTGGTGGCATGTGAAACCCGCATGTGGAGCATTCGTTTCTGTGGGATGCTGACCAAGCTTCATGTCAGTCCTGGGCACTCAAAGAGCACTAAGCATAGAGTGTGAAAACTGAGTTTCCTTGAGAGCTGCTTGGAAGCCTGATGGTGTGTGAAGTTAGTGAGCCAAATGGAGTTGTTCTCCCACAAGAACCACTCGGCTGATCCTTCTTCAATATGCCCTTCACCAACATGCAGTGTTTCCTTGATTGAATTAATTCTCACCACCAATATTTGCATCTAGAGCCTTTGCATTGAGGGCTATCTGAAAATGGCTGTGGCGCTGAAGTTGCCTGAGAATGTGGAGTTGGTGGCATGTGAAACCCGCATGTGGAGCATTCGTTTGTGTGGGATGCTCTACCAGGTTCATTCCTAGATAATGCACTCAAAGGGCACTAAGCATAGAGTGTGAAAACTGAGTTTCCTTGAGAGCTGCTTGGAAGCCTGATGGTGTGTGAAGTTAGTGAGCCAAATGGAGTTGTTCTCCCACAAGAACCACTCGGCTGATCCTTCTTCAATATGCCCTTCACCAACATGCAGTGTTTCCTTGATTGAATTAGCTCTCACACCAATATTTGCGTCTCGAGCCTTTGCATTGAGGGCTATCTGAAAACGGCTGTGGCGCTGAAGTTGCCTGTGAATGTGGAGTTGGTGGCATGTGAAACCCGCATGTGGAGCATTCGTTTGTGTGGGATGCTCGCCAAGCTTCATTTCAGTCCTAGGCACTCAAAGGGCACTAAGCATAGAGTGTGAAAACTGAGTTTCCTTGAGAGCTGCTTGGAAGCCTGATGGTGTGTGAAGTTAGTGAGCCAAATGGAGTTGTTCTCCCACAAGAACCACTCGGCTGATCCTTCTTCAATATGCCCTTCACCAACATGCAGTGTTTCCTTGATTGAATTAGCTCTCACACCAATATTTGCGTCTCGAGCCTTTGCATTGAGGGCTATCTGAAAACGGCTGTGGCGCTGAGGTTGCCTGTGAATGTGGAGTTGGTGGCATGTGAAACCCGCTTGTGGAGCATTCGTTTGTGTGGGATGCTCTACCAGGTTCATTCCTAGATAATCCACTCAAAGGGCACTAAGCATAGAATGTGAAAACTGAGTTTCCTTGAGAGCTGCTTGGAAGCCTGATGGTGTGTGAAGTTAGTGAGCCAAATGGAGTTGTTCTCCCACAAGAACCACTCGGCTGATCCTTCTTCAATGGCCCTTCACCAACATGCAGTGTTTCCTTGATTGAATTAGCTCTCACACCAATATTTGCGTCTAGAGCCTTTGCATTGAGGGCTATCTGAAAACGGCTGTGGCGCTGAAGTTGCCTGTGAATGTGGAGTTGGTGGCATGTGAAACCCGCATGTGGAGCATTCATTTGTGTGGGATGCTCGCCAAGCTTCATTTCAGTCCTAAGCACTCAAAGGGCACTAAGCATAGAGTGTGAAAACTGAGTTTCCTTGAGAGCTGCTTGGAAGCCTGATGGTGTGTGAAGTTAGTGAGCCAAATGGAGTTGTTCTCCCACAAGAACCACTCGGCTGATCCTTCTTCAATATGCCCTTCACCAACATGCAGTGTTTCCTTGATTGAATTAGCTCTCACACCAATATTTGCGTCTCGAGCCTTTGCATTGAGGGCTTTCTGAAAACGGCTGTGGCGCTGAAGTTGCCTGTGAATGTGGAGTTGGTGGCATGTGAAACCCGCATCTGGAGCATTCGTTTCTGTGGGATGCTGACCAAGCTTCATTCAGTCCTGGGCACACAAAGAGCACTAAGCATAGAGTGTGAAAACTGAGTTTCCTTGAGAGCTGCTTGGAAGCCTGATGGTGTGTGAAGTTAGTGAGCCAAATGGAGTTGTTCTCCCACAAGAACCACTCGGCTGATCCTTCTTCAATATGCCCTTCACCAACATGCAGTGTTCCTTGATTGAATTAGCTCTCACACCAATATTTGCGTCTCGAGCCTTTGCATTGAGGGCTATCTGAAAACGGCTGTGGCGCTGAAGTTGCCTGTGAATGTGGAGTTGGTGGCATGTGAAACCCGCATCTGGAGCATTCGTTTCTGTGGGATGCTGACCAAGCTTCATGTCAGTCCTGGGCACACAAAGAGCACTAAGCATAGAGTGTGAAAACTGAGTTTCCTTGAGAGCTGCTTGGAAGCCTGATGGTGTGTGAAGTTAGTGAGCCAAATGGAGTTGTTCTCCCACAAGAACCACTCGGCTGATCCTTCTTCAATATGCCCTTCACCAACATGCAGTGTTTCCTTGATTGAATTAATTCTCACCACCAATATTTGCATCTAGAACCTTTGCATTGAGGGCTATCTGAAAACGGCTGTGGCGCTGAAGTTGCCTGAGAATGTGGAGTTGGTGGCATGTGAAACCCGCATGTGGAGCATTCGTTTGTGTGGGATGCTCTACCAGGTTCATTCCTAGATAATGCACTCAAAGGGCACTAAGCATAGAGTGTGAAAACTGAGTTTCCTTGAGAGCTGCTTGGAAGCCTGATGGTGTGTGAAGTTAGTGAGCCAAATGGAGTTGTTCTCCCACAAGAACCACTCGGCTGATCCTTCTTCAATATGCCCTTCACCAACATGCAGTGTTTCCTTGATTGAATTAGCTCTCACACCAATATTTGCGTCTCGAGCCTTTGCATTGAGGACTATCTGAAAACGGCTGTGGCGCTGAAGTTGCCTGTCAATGTGGAGTTGGTGGAATGTGAAACCCGCATGTGGAGCATTCGATTGTGTGGGATGCTCTACCAGGATCATTCCTAGATAATGCACTCAAAGGGCACTAAGCATAGAGTGTGAAAACTGAGTTTCCTTGAGAGCTGCTTGGAAGCCTGATGGTGTGTGAAGTTAGTGAGCCAAATGGAGTTGTTCTCCCACAAGAACCACTCGGCTGATCCTTCTTCAATATGCCCTTCACCAACATGCAGTGTTTCCTTGATTGAATTAGCTCTCACACCAATATTTGCGTCTAGAGCCTTTGCATTGAGGGCTATCTGAAAACGGCTGTGGCGCTGAGGTTGCCTGTGAATGTGGAGTTGGTGGCATGTGAAACCCGCTTGTGGAGCATTCGTTTGTGTGGGATGCTCTACCAGGTTCATTCCTAGATAATGCACTCAAAGGGCACTAAGCATAGAATGTGAAAACTGAGTTTCCTTGAGAGCTGCTTGGAAGCCTGATGGTGTGTGAAGTTAGTGAGCCAAATGGAGTTGTTCTCCCACAAGAACCACTCGGCTGATCCTTCTTCAATGGCCCTTCACCAACATGCAGTGTTTCCTTGATTGAATTAGCTCTCACACCAATATTTGCGTCTAGAGCCTTTGCATTGAGGGCTATCTGAAAAGGGCTGTGGCGCTGAAGTTGCCTGTGAATGTGGAGTTGGTGGCATGTGAAACCCGCATGTGGAGCATTCATTTGTGTGGGATGCTCGCCAAGCTTCATTTCAGTCCTAGGCACTCAAAGGGCACTAAGCATAGAGTGTGAAAACTGAGTTTCCTTGAGAGCTGCTTGGAAGCCTGATGGTGTGTGAAGTTACTGAGCCAAATGGAGTTGTTCTCCCACAAGAACCACTCGGCTGATCCTTCTTCAATATGCCCTTCACCAACATGCAGTGTTTCCTTGATTGAATTAGCTCTCACACCAATATTTGTGTCTCGAGCCTTTGCATTGAGGGCTATCTGAAAACGGCTGTGGCGCTGAAGTTGCCTGTGAATGTGGAGTTGGTGGCATGTGAAACCCGCATGTGGAGCATTCGTTTGTGTGGGATGCTCGCCAAGCTTCATTTCAGTCCTAGGCACTCAAAGGGCACTAAGCATAGAGTGTGAAAACTGAGTTTCCTTGAGAGCTGCTTGGAAGCCTGATGGTGTGTGAAGTTAGTGAGCCAAATGGAGTTGTTCTCCCACAAGAACCACTCGGCTGATCCTTTTTCAATATGCCCTTCACCAACATGCAGTGTTTCCTTGATTGAATTAGCTCTCACACCAATATTTGCGTCTCGAGCCTTTGCATTGAGGGCTATCTGAAAACAGCTGTGGCGCTGAAGTTGCCTGAGAATGTGGAGTTGGTGGCATGTGAAACCCGCATGTGGAGCATTCGTTTGTGTGGGATGCTCACCAAGCTTCATTTCAGTCCTAGGCACTCAAAGGGCACTAAGCATAGAGTGTGAAAACTGAGTTTCCTTGAGAGCTGCTTGGAAGCCTGATGGTGTGTGAAGTTAGTGAGCCAAATGGAGTTGTTCTCCCACAAGAACCACTCGGCTGATCCTTCTTCAATATGCCCTTCACCAACATGCAGTGTTTCCTTGATTGAATTAGCTCTCACACCAATATTTGCGTCTCGAGCCTTTGCATTGAGGGCTATCTGAAAACGGCTGTGGCGCTGAAGTTGCCTGTGAATGTGGAGTTGGTGGCATGTGAAACCCGCATGTGGAGCATTCGTTTGTGTGGGATGCTCTACCAGGTTCATTCCTAGATAATGCACTCAAAGGGCACTAAGCATAGAATGTGAAAACTGAGTTTCCTTGAGAGCTGCTTGGAAGCCTGATGGTGTGTGAAGTTAGTGAGCCAAATGGAGTTGTTCTCCCACAAGAACCACTCGGCTGATCCTTCTTCAATATGCCCTTCACCAACATGCAGTGTTTCCTTGATTGAATTAGCTCTCACACCAATATTTGCGTCTAGAGCCTTTGCATTGAGGGCTATCTGAAAACGGCTGTGGCGCTGAAGTTGCCTGTGAATGTGGAGTTGGTGGCATGTGAAACCCGCATCTGGAGCATTCGTTTGTGTGGGATGCTGACCAAGCTTCATTCAATCCTGGGCACACAAAGAGCACTAAGCATAGAGTGTGAAAACTGAGTTTCCTTGAGAGCTGCTTGGAAGCCTGATGGTGTGTGAAGTTAGTGAGCCAAATGGAGTTGTTCTCCCACAAGAACCACTCGGCTGATCCTTCTTCAATATGCCCTTCACCAACATGCAGTGTTTCCTTGATTGAATTAGCTCTCACACCAATAATTGCGTCTAGAGCCTTTGCATTGAGGGCTATCTGAAAACGGCTGTGGCGCTGAAGTTGCCTGTGAATGTGGAGTTGGTGGCATGTGAAACCCGCATGTGGAGCATTCGTTTCTGTGGGATGCTGACCAAGCTTCATTCAGTCCTGGGCACACAAAGAGCACTAAGCATAGAGTGTGAAAACTGAGTTTCCTTGAGAGCTGCTTGGAAGCCTGATGGTGTGTGAAGTTAGTGAGCCAAATGGAGTTGTTCTCCCACAAGAACCACTCGGCTGATCCTTCTTCAATATGCCCTTCACCAACATGCAGTGTTTCCTTGATTGAATTAGCTCTCACACCAATATTTGCGTCTAGAGCCTTTGCATTGAGGGCTATCTGAAAACGGCTGTGGCGCTGAAGTTGCCTGTGAATGTGGAGTTGGTGGCATGTGAAACCCGCATGTGGAGCATTCGTTTGTGTGGGATGCTCTACCAGGTTCATTCCTAGATAATGCACTCAAAGGGCACTAAGCATAGAGTGTGAAAACTGAGTTTCCTTGAGAGCTGCTTGGAAGCCTGATGGTGTGTGAAGTTAGTGAGCCAAATGGAGTTGTTCTCCCACAAGAACCACTCGGCTGATCCTTCTTCAATATGCCCTTCACCAACATGCAGTGTTTCCTTGATTGAATTAGCTCTCACACCAATATTTGCATCTAGAGCCTTTGCATTGAGGGCTATCTGAAAACGGCTGTGGCGCTGAAGTTGCCTGTGAATGTGGAGTTGGTGGCATGTGAAACCCGCTTGTGGAGCATTCGTTTGTGTGGGATGCTCTACCAGGTTCATTCCTAGATAATGCACTCAAAGGGCACTAAGCATAGAATGTGAAAACTGAGTTTCCTTGAGAGCTGCTTGGAAGCCTGATGGTGTGTGAAGTTAGTGAGCCAAATGGAGTTGTTCTCCCACAAGAACCACTCGGCTGATCCTTCTTCATTATGCCCTTCACCAACATGCAGTGTTTCCTTGATTGAATTAGCTCTCACACCAATATTTGCGTCTAGAGCCTTTGCATTGAGGGCTATCTGAAAAGGGCTGTGGCGCTGAAGTTGCCTGTGAATGTGGAGTTGGTGGCATGTGAAACCCGCATGTGGAGCATTCATTTGTGTGGGATGCTCGCCAAGCTTCATTTCAGTCCTAGGCACTCAAAGGGCACTAAGCATAGAGTGTGAAAACTGAGTTTCCTTGAGAGCTGCTTGGAAGCCTGATGGTGTGTGAAGTTAGTGAGCCAAATGGAGTTGTTCTCCCACAAGAACCACTCGGCTGATCCTTCTTCAATATGCCCTTCACCAACATGCAGTGTTTCCTTGATTGAATTAGCTCTCACACCAATATTTGCGTCTAGAGCCTTTGCATTGAGGGCTATCTGAAAACGGCTGTGGCGCTGAAGTTGCCTGTGAATGTGGAGTTGGTGGCATGTGAAACCCGCATGTGGAGCATTCGTTTCTGTGGGATGCTGACCAAGCTTCATTCAGTCCTGGGCACACAAAGAGCACTAAGCATAGAGTGTGAAAACTGAGTTTCCTTGAGAGCTGCTTGGAAGCCTGATGGTGTGTGAAGTTAGTGAGCCAAATGGAGTTGTTCTCCCACAAGAACCACTCGGCTGATCCTTCTTCAATATGCCCTTCACCAACATGCAGTGTTTCCTTGATTGAATTAGCTCTCACACCAATATTTGCGTCTAGAGCCTTTGCATTGAGGGCTATCTGAAAACGGCTGTGGCGCTGAAGTTGCCTGTGAATGTGGAGTTGGTGGCATGTGAAACCCGCATCTGGAGCATTCGTTTCTGTGGGATGCTGACCAAGCTTCATTCAGTCCTGGGCACACAAAGAGCACTAAGCATAGAGTGTGAAAACTGAGTTTCCTTGAGAGCTGCTTGGAAGCCTGATGGTGTGTGAAGTTAGTGAGCCAAATGGAGTTGTTCTCCCACAAGAACCACTCGGCTGATCCTTCTTCAATATGCCCTTCACCAACATGCAGTGTTTCCTTGATTGAATTAGCTCTCACACCAATATTTGCGTCTAGAGCCTTTGCATTGAGGGCTATCTGAAAACGGCTGTGGCGCTGAAGTTGCCTGTGAATGTGGAGTTGGTGGCATGTGAAACCCGCTTGTGGAGCATTCGTTTGTGTGGGATGCTCTACCAGGTTCATTCCTAGATAATGCACTCAAAGGGCACTAAGCATAGAATGTGAAAACTGAGTTTCCTTGAGAGCTGCTTGGAAGCCTGATGGTGTGTGAAGTTAGTGAGCCAAATGGAGTTGTTCTCCCACAAGAACCACTCGGCTGATCCTTCTTCAATGGCCCTTCACCAACATGCAGTGTTTCCTTGATTGAATTAGCTCTCACACCAATATTTGCGTCTAGAGCCTTTGCATTGAGGGCTATCTGAAAAGGGCTGTGGCGCTGAAGTTGCCTGTGAATGTGGAGTTGGTGGCATGTGAAACCCGCATGTGGAGCATTCATTTGTGTGGGATGCTCGCCAAGCTTCATTTCAGTCCTAGGCACTCAAAGGGCACTAAGCATAGAGTGTGAAAACTGAGTTTCCTTGAGAGCTGCTTGGAAGCCTGATGGTGTGTGAAGTTAGTGAGCCAAATGGAGTTGTTCTCCCACAAGAACCATTCGGCTGATACTTCTTCAATATGCCCTTCACCAACATGCAGTGTTTCCTTGATTGAATTAGCTCTCACACCAATATTTGTGTCTAGAGCCTTTGCATTGAGGGCTATCTGAAAACGGCTGTGGCGCTGAAGTTGCCTGTGAATGTGGAGTTGGTGGCATTTGAAACCCGCATGTGGAGCATTCGTTTCTGTGGGATGCTGACCAAGCTTCATTCAGTCCTGGGCACACAAAGAGCACTAAGCATAGAGTGTGAAAACTGAGTTTCCTTGAGAGCTGCTTGGAAGCCTGATGGTGTGTGAAGTTAGTGAGCCAAATGGAGTTGTTCTCCCACAAGAACCACTTGGCTGATCCTTCTTCAATATGCCCTTCACCAACATGCAGTGTTTCCTTGATTGAATTAGCTCTCACACCAATATTTGCGTCTAGAGCCTTTGCATTGAGGGCTATCTGAAAACGGCTGTGGCGCTGAAGTTGCCTGTGAATGTGGAGTTGGTGGCATGTGAAACCCGCTTGTGGAGCATTCGTTTGTGTGGGATGCTCTACCAGGTTCATTCCTAGATAATGCACTCAAAGGGCACTAAGCATAGAATGTGAAAACTGAGTTTCCTTGAGAGCTGCTTGGAAGCCTGATGGTGTGTGAAGTTAGTGAGCCAAATGGAGTTGTTCTCCCACAAGAACCACTCGGCTGATCCTTCTTCAATGGCCCTTCACCAACATGCAGTGTTTCCTTGATTGAATTAGCTCTCACACCAATATTTGCGTCTAGAGCCTTTGCATTGAGGGCTATCTGAAAAGGGCTGTGGGGCTGAAGTTGCCTGTGAATGTGGAGTTGGTGGCATGTGAAACCCGCATGTGGAGCATTCATTTGTGTGGGATGCTCGCCAAGCATCATTTCAGTCCTAGGCACTCAAAGGGCACTAAGCATAGAGTGTGAAAACTGAGTTTCCTTGAGAGCTGCTTGGAAGCCTGATGGTGTGTGAAGTTAGTGAGCCAAATGGAGTTGTTCTCCCACAAGAACCACTCGGCTGATCCTTCTTCAATATGCCCTTCACCAACATGCAGTGTTTCCTTGATTGAATTAGCTCTCACACCAATATTTGCGTCTAGAGCCTTTGCATTGAGGGCTATCTGAAAACGGCTGTGGCGCTGAAGTTGCCTGTGAATGTGGAGTTGGTGGCATGTGAAACCCGCATGTGGAGCATTCGTTTCTGTGGGATGCTGACCAAGCTTCATTCAGTCCTGGGCACACAAAGAGCACTAAGCATAGAGTGTGAAAACTGAGTTTCCTTGAGAGCTGCTTGGAAGCCTGATGGTGTGTGAAGTTAGTGAGCCAAATGGAGTTGTTCTCCCACAAGAACCACTCGGCTGATCCTTCTTCAATATGCCCTTCACCAACATGCAGTGTTTCCTTGATTGAATTAGCTCTCACACCAATATTTGCGTCTCGAGCCTTTGCATTGAGGGCTATCTGAAAACGGCTGTGGCGCTGAAGTTGCCTGTGAATGTGGAGTTGGTGGCATGTGAAACCCGCTTGTGGAGCATTCGTTTGTGTGGGATGCTCTACCAGGTTCATTCCTAGATAATGCACTCAAAGGGCACTAAGCATAGAATGTGAAAACTGAGTTTCCTTGAGAGCTGCTTGGAAGCCTGATGGTGTGTGAAGTTAGTGAGCCAAATGGAGTTGTTCTCCCACAAGAACCACTCGGCTGATCCTTCTTCAATGGCCCTTCACCAACATGCAGTGTTTCCTTGATTGAATTAGCTCTCACACCAATATTTGCGTCTAGAGCCTTTGCATTGAGGGCTATCTGAAAACGGCTTTGGCGCTGAAGTTGCCTGTGAATGTGGAGTTGGTGGCATGTGAAACCCTCATGTGGAGCATTCGTTTGTGTCGGATGCTCTACCAGGTTCATTCCTAGATAATGCACTCAAAGGGCACTAAGCATAGAGTGTGAAAACTGAGTTTCCTTGAGAGCTGCTTGGAAGCCTGATGGTGTGTGAAGTTAGTGAGCCAAATGGAGTTGTTCTCCCACAAGAACCACTCGGCTGATCCTTCTTCAATATGCCCTTCACCAACATGCAGTGTTTCCTTGATTGAATTAGCTCTCACACCAATATTTGCGTCTAGAGCCTTTGCATTGAGGGCTATCTGAAAACGGCTCGGGCGCTGAAGTTGCCTGTGAATGTGGAGTTGGTGGCATGTGAAACCCGCATGTGGAGCATTCGTTTCTGTGGGATGCTGACCAAGCTTCATTCAGTCCTGGGCACACAAAGAGCACTAAGCATAGAGTGTGAAAACTGAGTTTCCTTGAGAGCTGCTTGGAAGCCTGATGGTGTGTGAAGTTAGTGAGCCAAATGGAGTTGTTCTCCCACAAGAACCACTCGGCTGATCCTTCTTCAATATGCCGTTCACCAACATGCAGTGTTTCCTTGATTGAATTAGCTCTCACACCAATATTTGCGTCTAGAGCCTTTGCATTGAGGGCTATCTGAAAACGGCTGTGGCGCTGAAGTTGCCTGTGAATGTGGAGTTGGTGGCATGTGAAACCCGCATCTGGAGCATTCGTTTCTGTGGGATGCTGACCAAGCTTCATTCAGTCCTGGGCACACAAAGAGCACTAAGTTTAGAGTGTGAAAACTGAGTTTCCTTGAGAGCTGCTTGGAAGCCTGATGGTGTGTGAAGTTAGTGAGCCAAATGGAGTTGTTCTCCCACAAGAACCACTCGGCTGATCCTTCTTCAATATGCCCTTCACCAACATGCAGTGTTTCCTTGATTGAATTAGCTCTCACACCAATATTTGCGTCTAGAGCCTTTGCATTGAGGGCTATCTGAAAACGGCTGTGGCGCTGAAGTTGCCTGTGAATGTGGAGTTGGTGGCATGTGAAACCCGCATGTGGAGCATTCGTTTGTGTGGGATGCTCTACCAGGTTCATTCCTAGATAATGCACTCAAAGGGCACTAAGCATAGAGTGTGAAAACTGAGTTTCCTTGAGAGCTGCTTGGAAGCCTGATGGTGTGTGAAGTTAGTGAGCCAAATGGAGTTGTTCTCCCACAAGAACCACTCGGCTGATCCTTCTTCAATATGCCCTTCACCAACATGCAGTGTTTCCTTGATTGAATTAGCTCTCACACCAATATTTGCGTCTCGAGCCTTTGCATTGAGGGCTATCTGAAAACGGCTGTGGCGCTGAAGTTGCCTGTGAATGTGGAGTTGGTGGCATGTGAAACCCGCTTGTGGAGCATTCGTTTGTGTGGGATGCTCTACCAGGTTCATTCCTAGATAATGCACTCAAAGGGCACTAAGCATAGAATGTGAAAACTGAGTTTCCTTGAGAGCTGCTTGGAAGCCTGATGGTGTGTGAAGTTAGTGAGCCAAATGGAGTTGTTCTCCCACAAGAACCACTCGGCTGATCCTTAAACAATGGCCCTTCACCAACATGCAGTGTTTCCTTGATTGAATTAGCTCTCACACCAATATTTGCGTCTAGAGCCTTTGCATTGAGGGCTATCTGAAAAGGGCTGTGGCGCTGAAGTTGCCTGTGAATGTGGAGTTGGTGGCATGTGAAACCCGCATGTGGAGCATTCATTTGTGTGGGATGCTCGCCAAGCTTCATTTCAGTCCTAGGCACTCAAAGGGCACTAAGCATAGAGTGTGAAAACTGAGTTTCCTTGAGAGCTGCTTGGAAGCCTGATGGTGTGTGAAGTTAGTGAGCCAAATGGAGTTGTTCTCCCACAAGAACCACTCGGCTGATCCTTCTTCAATATGCCCTTCACCAACATGCAGTGTTTCCTTGATTGAATTAGCTCTCACACCAATATTTGCGTCTAGAGCCTTTGCATTGAGGGCTATCTGAAAACGGCTCGGGCGCTGAAGTTGCCTGTGAATGTGGAGTTGGTGGCATGTGAAACCCGCATGTGGAGCATTCGTTTCTGTGGGATGCTGACCAAGCTTCATTCAGTCCTGGGCACACAAAGAGCACAAAGCATAGAGTGTGAAAACTGAGTTTCCTTGAGAGCTGCTTGGAAGCCTGATGGTGTGTGAAGTTAGTGAGCCAAATGGAGTTGTTCTCCCACAAGAACCACTCGGCTGATCCTTCTTCAATATGCCCTTCACCAACATGCAGTGTTTCCTTGATTGAATTAGCTCTCACACCAATATTTGCGTCTAGAGCCTTTGCATTGAGGGCTATCTGAAAACGGCTGTGGCGCTGAAGTTGCCTGTGAATGTGGAGTTGGTGGCATGTGAAACCCGCATCTGGAGCATTCGTTTCTGTGGGATGCTGACCAACCTTCATTCAGTCCTGGGCACACAAAGAGCACTAAGCATAGAGTGTGAAAACTGAGTTTCCTTGAGAGCTGCTTGGAAGCCTGATGGTGTGTGAAGTTAGTGAGCCAAATGGAGTTGTTCTCCCACAAGAACCACTCGGCTGATCCTTCTTCAATATGCCCTTCACCAACATGCAGTGTTTCCTTGATTGAATTAGCTCTCACACCAATATTTGCGTCTAGAGCCTTTGCATTGAGGGCTATCTGAAAACGGCTGTGGCGCTGAAGTTGCCTGTGAATGTGGAGTTGGTGGCATGTGAAACCCGCATGTGGAGCATTCGTTTCTGTGGGATGCTGACCAAGCTTCATTCAGTCCTGGGCACACAAAGAGCACTAAGCATAGAGTGTGAAAACTGAGTTTCCTTGAGAGCTGCTTGGAAGCCTGATGGTGTGTGAAGTTAGTGAGCCAAATGGAGTTGTTCTCCCACAAGAACCACTCGGCTGATCCTTCTTCAATATGCCCTTCACCAACATGCAGTGTTTCCTTGATTGAATTAATTCTCACCACCAATATTTGCATCTAGAGCCTTTGCATTGAGGGCTATCTGAAAACGGCTGTGGCGCTGAAGTTGCATGAGAATGTGGAGTTGTGGCATGTGAAACCCGCATGTGGAGCATTCGTTTGTGTGGGATGCTCTACCAGGTTCATTCCTAGATAATGCACTCAAAGGGCACTAAGCATAGAGTGTGAAAACTGAGTTTCCTTGAGAGCTGCTTGGAAGCCTGATGGTGTGTGAAGTTAGTGAGCCAAATGGAGTTGTTCTCCCACAAGAACCACTCGGCTGATCCTTCTTCAATATGCCCTTCACCAACATGCAGTGTTTCCTTGATTGAATTAGCTCTCACACCAATATTTGCGTCTAGAGCCTTTGCATTGAGGGCTATCTGAAAACGGCTGTGGCGCTGAAGTTGCCTGTGAATGTGGAGTTGGTGGCATGTGAAACCCGCATGTGGAGCATTCGTTTGTGTGGGATGCTCGCCAAGCTTCATTTCAGTCCTAGGCACTCAAAGGGCACTAAGCATAGAGTGTGAAAACTGAGTTTCCTTGAGAGCTGCTTGGAAGCCTGATGGTGTGTGAAGTTAGTGAGCCAAATGGAGTTGTTCTCCCACAAGAACCACTCGGCTGATCCTTCTTCAATATGCCCTTCACCAACATGCAGTGTTTCCTTGATTGAATTAGCTCTCACACCAGTATTTGCGTCTAGAGCCTTTGCATTGAGGGCTATCTGAAAACGGCTGTGGCGCTGAAGTTGCCTGTGAATGTGGAGTTGGTGGCATGTGAAACCCGCTTGTGGAGCATTCGTTTGTGTGGGATGCTCTACCAGGTTCATTCCTAGATAATGCACTCAAAGGGCACTAAGCATAGAGTGTGAAAACTGAGTTTCCTTGAGAGCTGCTTGGAAGCCTGATGGTGTGTGAAGTTAGTGAGCGAAATGGAGTTGTTCTCCCACAAGAACCACTCGGCTGATCCTTCTTCAATATGCCCTTCACCAACATGCAGTGTTTCCTTGATTGAATTAGCTCTCACACCAATATTTGCGTCTAGAGCCTTTGCATTGAGGGCTATCTGAAAACGGCTGTGGCGCTGAAGTTGCCTGTGAATGTGGAGTTGGTGGCATGTGAAACCCGCATGTGGAGCATTCGTTTGTGTGGGATGCTCTACCAGGTTCATTCCTAGATAATGCACTCAAAGGGCACTAAGCATAGAGTGTGAAAACTGAGTTTCCTTGAGAGCTGCTTGGAAGCCTGGTGGTGTGTGAAGTTAGTGAGCCAAATGGAGTTGTTCTCCCACAAGAACCACTCGGCTGATCCTTCTTCAATATGCCCTTCACCAACATGCAGTGTTTCCTTGATTGAATTAGCTCTCACACCAATATTTGCGTCTAGAGCCTTTGCATTGAGGGCTATCTGAAAACGGCTGTGGCGCTGAAGTTGCCTGTGAATGTGGAGTTGGTGGCATGTGAAACCCGCATGTGGAGCATTCGTTTCTGTGGGATGCTGACCAAGCTTCATTCAGTCCTGGGCACACAAAGAGCACTAAGCATAGAGTGTGAAAACTGAGTTTCCTTGAGAGCTGCTTGGAAGCCTGATGGTGTGTGAAGTTAGTGAGCCAAATGGAGTTGTTCTCCCACAAGAACCACTCGGCTGATCCTTCTTCAATATGCCCTTCACCAACATGCAGTGTTTCCTTGATTGAATTAATTCTCACCACCAATATTTGCATCTAGAGCCTTTGCATTGAGGGCTATCTGAAAACGGCTGTGGCGCTGAAGTTGCATGAGAATGTGGAGTTGGTGGCATGTGAAACCCGCATCTGGAGCATTCGTTTGTGTGGGATGCTCTACCAGGTTCATTCCTAGATAATGCACTCAAAGGGCACTAAGCATAGAGTGTGAAAACTGAGTTTCCTTGAGAGCTGCTTGGAAGCCTGATGGTGTGTGAAGTTAGTGAGCCAAATGAAGTTGTTCTCCCACAAGAACCACTCGGCTGATCCTTCTTCAATATGCCCTTCACCAACATGCAGTGTTTCCTTGATTGAATTAGCTCTCACACCAATATTTGCGTCTCGAGCCTTTGCATTGAGGGCTATCTGAAAACGGCTGTGGCGCTGAAGTTGCCTGTGAATGTGGAGTTGGTGGCATGTGAAACCCGCATGTGGAGCATTCGTTTCTGTGGGATGCTCGCCAAGCTTCATTTCAGTCCTAGGCACTCAAAGGGCACTAAGCATAGAGTGTGAAAACTGAGTTTCCTTGAGAGCTGCTTGGAAGCCTGATGGTGTGTGAAGTTAGTGAGCCAAATGGAGTTGTTCTCCCACAAGAACCACTCGGCTGATCCTTCTTCAATATGCCCTTCACCAACATGCAGTGTTTGCTTGATTGAATTAGCTCTCACACCAGTATTTGCGTCTAGAGCCTTTGCATTGAGGGCTATCTGAAAACGGCTGTGGCGCTGAAGTTGCCTGTGAATGTGGAGTTGGTGGCATGTGAAACCCGCTTGTGGAGCATTCGTTTGTGTGGGATGCTCTACCAGGTTCATTCCTAGATAATGCACTCAAAGGGCACTAAGCATAGAGTGTGAAAACTGAGTTTCCTTGAGAGCTGCTTGGAAGCCTGATGGTGTGTGAAGTTAGTGAGCCAAATGGAGTTGTTCTCCCACAAGAACCACTCGGCTGATCCTTCTTCAATATGCCCTTCACCAACATGCAGTGTTTCCTTGATTGAATTAGCTCTCACACCAATATTTGCGTCTAGAGCCTTTGCATTGAGGGCTATCTGAAAACGGCTGTGGCGCTGAAGTTGCCTGTGAATGTGGAGTTGGTGGCATGTGAAACCCGCATGTGGAGCATTCGTTTGTGTGGGATGCTCTACCAGGTTCATTCCTAGATAATGCACTCAAAGGGCACTAAGCATAGAGTGTGAAAACTGAGTTTCCTTGAGAGCTGCCTGGAAGCCTGGTGGTGTGTGAAGTTAGTGAGCCAAATGGAGTTGTTCTCCCACAAGAACCACTCGGCTGATCCTTCTTCAATATGCCCTTCACCAACATGCAGTGTTTCCTTGATTGAATTAGCTCTCACACCAATATTTGCGTCTAGAGCCTTTGCATTGAGGGCTATCTGAAAACGGCTGTGGCGCTGAAGTTGCCTGTGAATGTGGAGTTGGTGGCATGTGAAACCCGCATGTGGAGCATTCGTTTGTGTCGGATGCTCTACCAGGTTCATTCCTAGATAATGCACTCAAAGGGCACTAAGCATAGAGTGTGAAAACTGAGTTTCCTTGAGAGCTGCTTGGAAGCCTGATGGTGTGTGAAGTTAGTGAGCCAAATGGAGTTGTTCTCCCACAAGAACCACTCGGTTGATCCTTCTTCAATATGCCCTTCACCAACATGCAGTGTTTCCTTGATTGAATTAGCTCTCACACCAATATTTGCGTCTAGAGCCTTTGCATTGAGGGCTATCTGAAAACAGCTGTGGCGCTGAAGTTGCCTGAGAATGTGGAGTTGGTGGCATGTGAAACCCGCATGTGGAGCATTCGTTTGTGTGGGATGCTCTACCAGGTTCATTCCTAGATAATGCACTCAAAGGGCACTAAGCATAGAGTGTGAAAACTGAGTTTCCTTGAGAGCTGCTTGGAAGCCTGATGGTGTGTGAAGTTAGTGAGCCAAATGGAGTTGTTCTCCCACAAGAACCACTCGGTTGATCCTTCTTCAATATGCCCTTCACCAACATGCAGTGTTTCCTTGATTGAATTAGCTCTCACACCAATATTTGCGTCTAGAGCCTTTGCATTGAGGGCTATCTGAAAACAGCTGTGGCGCTGAAGTTGCCTGAGAATGTGGAGTTGGTGGCATGTGAAACCCGCATGTGGAGCATTCGTTTGTGTGGGATGCTCTACCATGTTCATTCCTAGATAATGCACTCAAAGCGCACTAAGCATAGAGTGTGAAAACTGAGTTTCCTTGAGAGCTGCTTGGAAGCCTGATGGTGTGTGAAGTTAGTGAGCCAAATGGAGTTGTTCTCCCACAAGAACCACTCGGCTGATCCTTCTTCAATATGCCCTTCACCAACATGCAGTGTTTCCTTGATTGAATTAGCTCTCACACCAGTATTTGCGTCTAGAGCCTTTGCATTGAGGGCTATCTGAAAACGGCTGTGGCGCTGAAGTTGCCTGTGAATGTGGAGTTGGTGGCATGTGAAACCCGCATGTGGAGCATTGGTTTGTGTGGGATGCTCTACCAGGTTCATTCCTAGATAATGCACTCTAAGGGCACTAAGCATAGAGTGTGAAAACTGAGTTTCCTTGAGAGCTGCTTGGAAGCCTGATGGTGTGTGAAGTTAGTGAGCCAAATGGAGTTGTTCTCCCACAAGAACCACTCGGCTGATCCTTTTTTAATATGCCCTTCACCAACATGCAGTGTTTCCTTGATTGAATTAGCTCTCACAGCAATATTTGCGTCTAGAGCCTTTGCATTGAGGGCTATCTGAAAACGGCTGTGGCGCTGAAGTTGCCTGTGAATGTGGAGTTGGTGGCATGTGAAAACCGCATGTGGAGCATTCGTTTGTGTGGGATGCTCACCAAGCTTCATTTCAGTCCTAGGCACTCAAAGGGCACTAAGCATAGAGTGTGAAAACTGAGTTTCCTTGAGAGCTGCTTGGAAGCCTGATGGTGTGTGAAGTTAGTGAGCCAAATGGAGTTGTTCTCCCACAAGAACCACTCGGCTGATCCTTCTTCAATATGCCCTTCACCAACATGCAGTGTTTCCTTGATTGAATTAGCTCTCACACCAATATTTGCGTCTAGAGCCCTTGCATTGAGGGCTATCTGAAAACGGCTGTGGCGCTGAAGTTGCCTGTCAATGTGGAGTTGGTGGCATGTGAAACCCGCATGTGGAGCATTCGTTTGTGTGGGATGCTCTACCAGGTTCATTCCTAGATAATGCACTCAAAGGGCACTAAGCATAGAGTGTGAAAACTGAGTTTCCTTGAGAGCTGCTTAGAAGCCTGGTGGTGTGTGAAGTTAGTGAGCCAAATGGAGTTGTTCTCCCACAAGAACCACTCGGCTGATCCTTCTTCAATATGCCCTTCACCATCATGCAGTGTTTCCTTGATTATATTAGCTCTCACACCAATATTTGTGTCTAGAGCCTTTGCATTGAGGGCTATCTGAAAACGGCTGTGGCGCTGAAGTTGCCTGTGAATGTGGAGTTGGTGGCATGTGAAACCCGCATGTGGAGCATTCGTTTGTGTCGGATGCTCTACCAGGTTCATTCCTAGATAATGCACTCAAAGGGCACTAAGCATAGAGTGTGAAAACTGAGTTTCCTTGAGAGCTGCTTGGAAGCCAGGTGGTGTGTGAATTTAGTGAGCCAAATGGAGTTGTTCTCCCACAAGAACCACTCGGCTGATCCTTCTTCAATATGCCCTTCACCAACATGCAGTGTTTCCTTGATTGAATTAGCTCTCACACCAATATTTGCGTCTAGAGCCTTTGCATTGAGGGCTATCTGAAAAGGGCTGTGGCGCTGAAGTTGCCTGTGAATGTGGAGTTGGTGGCATGTGAAACCCGCATGTGGAGCATTCGTTTGTGTCTGATGCTCTACCAGGTTCATTCCTAGATAATGCACTCAAAGGGCACTAAGCATAGAGTGTGAAAACTGAGTTTCCTTGAGAGCTGCTTGGAAGCCTGATGGTGTGTGAAGTTAGTGAGCCAAATGGAGTTGTTCTCCCACAAGAACCACTCGGCTGATCCTTCTTCAATATGCCCTTCACCAACATGCAGTGTTTCCTTGATTGAATTAGCTCTCACACCAATATTTGCGTCTAGAGCCTTTGCATTGAGGGCTATCTGAAAACGGCTGTGGCGCTGAAGTTGCCTGTGAATGTGGAGTTGGTGGCATGTGAAACCCGCTTGTGGAGCATTCGTTTGTGTGGGATGCTCTACCAGGTTCATTCCTAGATAATGCACTCAAAGGGCACTAAGCATAGAATGTGAAAACTGAGTTTCCTTGAGAGCTGCTTGGAAGCCTGATGGTGTGTGAAGTTAGTGAGCCAAATGGAGTTGTTCTCCCACAAGAACCACTCGGCTGATCCTTCTTCAATGGCCCTTCACCAACATGCAGTGTTTCCTTGATTGAATTAGCTCTCACACCAATATTTGCGTCTAGAGCCTTTGCATTGAGGGCTATCTGAAAACGGCGGTGGCGCTGAAGTTGCCTGTGAATGTGGAGTTGGTGGCATGTGAAACCCTCATGTGGAGCATTCGTTTGTGTCGGATGCTCTACCAGGTTCATTCCTAGATAATGCACTCAAAGGGCACTAAGCATAGAGTGTGAAAACTGAGTTTCCTTGAGAGCTGCTTGGAAGCCTGATGGTGTGTGAAGTTAGTGAGCCAAATGGAGTTGTTCTCCCACAAGAACCACTCGGCTGATCCTTCTTCAATGGCCCTTCACCAACATGCAGTGTTTCCTTGATTGAATTAGCTCTCACACCAATATTTGCGTCTAGAGCCTTTGCATTGAGGGCTATCTGAAAACGGCTGTGGCGCTGAAGTTGCCTGTGAATGTGGAGTTGGTGGCATGTGAAACCCGCATCTGGAGCATTCGTTTCTGTGGGATGCTGACCAAGCTTCATTCAGTCCTGGGCACACAAAGAGCACTAAGTTTAGAGTGTGAAAACTGAGTTTCCTTGAGAGCTGCTTGGAAGCCTGATGGTGTGTGAAGTTAGTGAGCCAAATGGAGTTGTTCTCCCACAAGAACCACTCGGCTGATCCTTCTTCAATATGCCCTTCACCAACATGCAGTGTTTCCTTGATTGAATTATCTCTCACACCAATATTTGCGTCTAGAGCCTTTGCATTGAGGGCTATCTGAAAACGGCTGTGGCGCTGAAGTTGCCTGTGAATGTGGAGTTGGTGGCATGTGAAACCCGCATGTGGAGCATTCGTTTGTGTGGGATGCTCTACCAGGTTCATTCCTAGATAATGCACTCAAAGGGCACTAAGCATAGAGTGTGAAAACTGAGTTTCCTTGAGAGCTGCTTGGAAGCCTGATGGTGTGTGAAGTTAGTGAGCCAAATGGAGTTGTTCTCCCACAAGAACCACTCGGCTGATCCTTCTTCAATATGCCCTTCACCAACATGCAGTGTTTCCTTGATTGAATTAGCTCTCACACCAATATTTGCGTCTCGAGCCTTTGCATTGAGGGCTATCTGAAAACGGCTGTGGCGCTGAAGTTGCCTGTGAATGTGGAGTTGGTGGCATGTGAAACCCGCTTGTGGAGCATTCGTTTGTGTGGGATGCTCTACCAGGTTCATTCCTAGATAATGCACTCAAAGGGCACTAAGCATAGAATGTGAAAACTGAGTTTCCTTGAGAGCTGCTTGGAAGCCTGATGGTGTGTGAAGTTAGTGAGCCAAATGGAGTTGTTCTCCCACAAGAACCACTCGGCTGATCCTTCTACAATGGCCCTTCACCAACATGCAGTGTTTCCTTGATTGAATTAGCTCTCACACCAATATTTGCGTCTAGAGCCTTTGCATTGAGGGCTATCTGAAAAGGGCTGTGGCGCTGAAGTTGCCTGTGAATGTGGAGTTGGTGGCATGTGAAACCCGCATGTGGAGCATTCATTTGTGTGGGATGCTCGCCAAGCTTCATTTCAGTCCTAGGCACTCAAAGGGCACTAAGCATAGAGTGTGAAAACTGAGTTTCCTTGAGAGCTGCTTGGAAGCCTGATGGTGTGTGAAGTTAGTGAGCCAAATGGAGTTGTTCTCCCACAAGAACCACTCGGCTGATCCTTCTTCAATATGCCCTTCACCAACATGCAGTGTTTCCTTGATTGAATTAGCTCTCACACCAATATTTGCGTCTCGAGCCTTTGCATTGAGGGCTATCTGAAAACGGCTGTGGCGCTGAAGTTGCCTGTGAATGTGGAGTTGGTGGCATGTGAAACCCGCTTGTGGAGCATTCGTTTGTGTGGGATGCTCTACCAGGTTCATTCCTAGATAATGCACTCAAAGGGCACTAAGCATAGAATGTGAAAACTGAGTTTCCTTGAGAGCTGCTTGGAAGCCTGATGGTGTGTGAAGTTAGTGAGCCAAATGGAGTTGTTCTCCCACAAGAACCACTCGGCTGATCCTTCTTCAATGGCCCTTCACCAACATGCAGTGTTTCCTTGATTGAATTAGCTCTCACACCAATATTTGCGTCTAGAGCCTTTGCATTGAGGGCTATCTGAAAAGGGCTGTGGCGCTGAAGTTGCCTGTGAATGTGGAGTTGGTGGCATGTGAAACCCTCATGTGGAGCATTCGTTTGTGTCGGATGCTCTACCAGGTTCATTCCTAGATAATGCACTCAAAGGGCACTAAGCATAGAGTGTGAAAACTGAGTTTCCTTGAGAGCTGCTTGGAAGCCTGATGGTGTGTGAAGTTAGTGAGCCAAATGGAGTTGTTCTCCCACAAGAACCACTCGGCTGATCCTTCTTCAATATGCCCTTCACCAACATGCAGTGTTTCCTTGATTGAATTAGCTCTCACACCAATATTTGCGTCTAGAGCCTTTGCATTGAGGGCTATCTGAAAACGGCTCGGGCGCTGAAGTTGCCTGTGAATGTGGAGTTGGTGGCATGTGAAACCCGCATGTGGAGCATTCGTTTCTGTGGGATGCTGACCAAGCTTCATTCAGTCCTGGGCACACAAAGAGCACTAAGCATAGAGTGTGAAAACTGAGTTTCCTTGAGAGCTGCTTGGAAGCCTGATGGTGTGTGAAGTTAGTGAGCCAAATGGAGTTGTTCTCCCACAAGAACCACTCGGCTGATCCTTCTTCAATATGCCCTTCACCAACATGCAGTGTTTCCTTGATTGAATTAGCTCTCACACCAATATTTGCGTCTAGAGCCTTTGCATTGAGGGCTATCTGAAAACGGCTGTGGCGCTGAAGTTGCCTGTGAATGTGGAGTTGGTGGCATGTGAAACCCGCATCTGGAGCATTCGTTTCTGTGGGATGCTGACCAAGCTTCATTCAGTCCTGGGCACACAAAGAGCACTAAGTTTAGAGTGTGAAAACTGAGTTTCCTTGAGAGCTGCTTGGAAGCCTGATGGTGTGTGAAGTTAGTGAGCCAAATGGAGTTGTTCTCCCACAAGAACCACTCGGCTGATCCTTCTTCAATATGCCCTTCACCAACATGCAGTGTTTCCTTGATTGAATTATCTCTCACACCAATATTTGCGTCTAGAGCCTTTGCATTGAGGGCTATCTGAAAACGGCTGTGGCGCTGAAGTTGCCTGAGAATGTGGAGTTGGTGGCATGTGAAACCCGCATGTGGAGCATTCGTTTGTGTGGGATGCTCTACCAGGTTCATTCCTAGATAATGCACTCAAAGGGCACTAAGCATAGAGTGTGAAAACTGAGTTTCCTTGAGAGCTGCTTGGAAGCCTGATGGTGTGTGAAGTTAGTGAGCCAAATGGAGTTGTTCTCCCACAAGAACCACTCGGCTGATCCTTCTTCAATATGCCCTTCACCAACATGCAGTGTTTCCTTGATTGAATTAGCTCTCACACCAATATTTGCGTCTCGAGCCTTTGCATTGAGGGCTATCTGAAAACGGCTGTGGCGCTGAAGTTGCCTGTGAATGTGGAGTTGGTGGCATGTGAAACCCGCTTGTGGAGCATTCGTTTGTGTGGGATGCTCTACCAGGTTCATTCCTAGATAATGCACTCAAAGGGCACTAAGCATAGAATGTGAAAACTGAGTTTCCTTGAGAGCTGCTTGGAAGCCTGATGGTGTGTGAAGTTAGTGAGCCAAATGGAGTTGTTCTCCCACAAGAACCACTCGGCTGATCCTTCTACAATGGCCCTTCACCAACATGCAGTGTTTCCTTGATTGAATTAGCTCTCACACCAATATTTGCGTCTAGAGCCTTTGCATTGAGGGCTATCTGAAAAGGGCTGTGGCGCTGAAGTTGCCTGTGAATGTGGAGTTGGTGGCATGTGAAACCCGCATGTGGAGCATTCATTTGTGTGGGATGCTCGCCAAGCTTCATTTCAGTCCTAGGCACTCAAAGGGCACTAAGCATAGAGTGTGAAAACTGAGTTTCCTTGAGAGCTGCTTGGAAGCCTGATGGTGTGTGAAGTTAGTGAGCCAAATGGAGTTGTTCTCCCACAAGAACCACTCGGCTGATCCTTCTTCAATATGCCCTTCACCAACATGCAGTGTTTCCTTGATTGAATTAGCTCTCACACCAATATTTGCGTCTAGAGCCTTTGCATTGAGGGCTATCTGAAAACGGCTGTGGCGCTGAAGTTGCCTGTGAATGTGGAGTTGGTGGCATGTGAAACCCGCATGTGGAGCATTCGTTTCTGTGGGATGCTGACCAAGCTTCATTCAGTCCTGGGCACACAAAGAGCACAAAGCATAGAGTGTGAAAACTGAGTTTCCTTGAGAGCTGCTTGGAAGCCTGATGGTGTGTGAAGTTAGTGAGCCAAATGGAGTTGTTCTCCCACAAGAACCACTCGGCTGATCCTTCTTCAATATGCCCTTCACCAACATGCAGTGTTTCCTTGATTGAATTAGCTCTCACACCAATATTTGCGTCTCGAGCCTTTGCATTGAGGGCTATCTGAAAACGGCTGTGGCGCTGAAGTTGCCTGTGAATGTGGAGTTGGTGGCATGTGAAACCCGCATCTGGAGCATTCGTTTCTGTGGGATGCTGACCAACCTTCATTCAGTCCTGAGCACACAAAGAGCACTAAGCATAGAGTGTGAAAACTGAGTTTCCTTGAGAGCTGCTTGGAAGCCTGATGGTGTGTGAAGTTAGTGAGCCAAATGGAGTTGTTCTCCCACAAGAACCACTCGGCTGATCCTTCTTCAATATGCCCTTCACCAACATGCAGTGTTTCCTTGATTGAATTAGCTCTCACACCAATATTTGCGTCTAGAGCCTTTGCATTGAGGGCTATCTGAAAACGGCTGTGGCGCTGAAGTTGCCTGTGAATGTGGAGTTGGTGGCATGTGAAACCCGCATGTGGAGCATTCGTTTCTGTGGGATGCTGACCAAGCTTCATTCAGTCCTGGGCACACAAAGAGCACTAAGCATAGAGTGTGAAAACTGAGTTTCCTTGAGAGCTGCTTGGAAGCCTGATGGTGTGTGAAGTTAGTGAGCCAAATGGAGTTGTTCTCCCACAAGAACCACTCGGCTGATCCTTCTTCAATATGCCCTTCACCAACATGCAGTGTTTCCTTGATTGAATTAATTCTCACCACCAATATTTGCATCTAGAGCCTTTGCATTGAGGGCTATCTGAAAACGGCTGTGGCGCTGAAGTTGCATGAGAATGTGGAGTTGGTGGCATGTGAAACCCGCATGTGGAGCATTCGTTTGTGTGGGATGCTCTACCAGGTTCATTCCTAGATAATGCACTCAAAGGGCACTAAGCATAGAGTGTGAAAACTGAGTTTCCTTGAGAGCTGCTTGGAAGCCTGATGGTGTGTGAAGTTAGTGAGCCAAATGAAGTTGTTCTCCCACAAGAACCACTCGGCTGATCCTTCTTCAATATGCCCTTCACCAACATGCAGTGTTTCCTTGATTGAATTAGCTCTCACACCAATATTTGCGTCTCGAGCCTTTGCATTGAGGGCTATCTGAAAACGGCTGTGGCGCTGAAGTTGCCTGTGAATGTGGAGTTGGTGGCATGTGAAACCCGCATGTGGAGCATTCGTTTGTGTGGGATGCTCGCCAAGCTTCATTTCAGTCCTAGGCACTCAAAGGGCACTAAGCATAGAGTGTGAAAACTGAGTTTCCTTGAGAGCTGCTTGGAAGCCTGATGGTGTGTGAAGTTAGTGAGCCAAATGGAGTTGTTCTCCCACAAGAACCACTCGGCTGATCCTTCTTCAATATGCCCTTCACCAACATGCAGTGTTTCCTTGATTGAATTAGCTCTCACACCAATATTTGCGTCTAGAGCCTTTGCATTGAGGGCTATCTGAAAACGGCTGTGGCGCTGAACTTGCCTGTGAATGTGGAGTTGGTGGCATGTGAAACCCGCATGTGGAGCATTCGTTTGTGTGGGATGCTCTACCAGGTTCATTCCTAGATAATGCACTCAAAGGGCACTAAGCATAGAGTGTGAAAACTGAGTTTCCTTGAGAGCTGCTTGGAAGCCTGATGGTGTGTGAAGTTAGTGAGCCAAATGGAGTTGTTCTCCCACAAGAACCACTCGGCTGATCCTTCTTCAATATGCCCTTCACCAACATGCAGTGTTTCCTTGATTGAATTAGCTCTCACACCAATATTTGTGTCTAGAGCCTTTGCATTGAGGGCTATCTGAAAACGGCTGTGGCGCTGAAGTTGCCTGTGAATGTGGAGTTGGTGGCATGTGAAACCCGCATCTGGAGCATTCGTTTCTGTGGGATGCTCTACCAGGTTCATTCCTAGATAATGCACTCAAAGGGCACTAAGCATAGAGTGTGAAAACTGAGTTTCCTTGAGAGCTGCTTGGAAGCCTGATGGTGTGTGAAGTTAGTGAGCCAAATGGAGTTGTTCTCCCACAAGAACCACTCGGCTGATCCTTCTTCAATATGCCCTTCACCAACATGCAGTGTTTCCTTGATTGAATTAGCTCTCACACCAATATTTGCGTCTAGAGCCTTTGCATTGAGGGCTATCTGAAAACGGCTGTGGCGCTGAAGTTGCCTGTGAATGTGGAGTTGGTGGCATGTGAAACCCGCATGTGGAGCATTCGTTTGTGTGGGATGCTCTACCAGGTTCATTCCTAGATAATGCACTCAAAGGGCACTAAGCATAGAGTGTGAAAACTGAGTTTCCTTGAGAGCTACTTGGAAGCCTGATGGTGTGTGAAGTTAGTGAGCCAAATGGAGTTGTTCTCCCACAAGAACCACTCGGCTGATCCTTCTTCAATATGCCCTTCACCAACATGCAGTGTTTCCTTGATTGAATTAGCTCTCACACCAATATTTGCGTCTAGAGCCTTTGCATTGAGGGCTATCTGAAAACGGCTGTGGCGCTGAAGTTGCCTGTGAATGTGGAGTTGGTGGCATGTGAAACCCGCTTGTGGAGCATTCGTTTGTGTGGGATGCTCTACCAGGTTCATTCCTAGATAATGCACTCAAAGGGCACTAAGCATAGAGTGTGAAAACTGAGTTTCCTTGAGAGCTGCTTGGAAGCCTGATGGTGTGTGAAGTTAGTGAGCCAAATGGAGTTGTTCTCCCACAAGAACCACTCGGCTGATCCTTCTTCAATATGCCCTTCACCAACATGCAGTGTTTCCTTGATTGAATTAGCTCTCACACCAATATTTGCGTCTAGAGCCTTTGCCTTGAGGGCTATCTGAAAACGGCTGTGGCGCTGAAGTTGCCTGTGAATGTGGAGTTGGTGGCATGTGAAACCCGCATGTGGAGCATTCGTTTGTGTGGGATGCTCTACCAGGTTCATTCCTAGATAATGCACTCAAAGGGCACTAAGCATAGAGTGTGAAAACTGAGTTTCCTTGAGAGCTGCTTGGAAGCCTGGTGGTGTGTGAAGTTAGTGAGCCAAATGGAGTTGTTCTCCCACAAGAACCACTCGGCTGATCCTTCTTCAATATGCCCTTCACCAACATGCAGTGTTTCCTTGATTGAATTAGCTCTCACACCAATATTTGCGTCTAGAGCCTTTGCATTGAGGGCTATCTGAAAACGGCTGTGGCGCTGAAGTTGCCTGTGAATGTGGAGTTGGTGGCATGTGAAACCCGCATGTGGAGCATTCGTTTGTGTCGGATGCTCTACCAGGTTCATTCCTAGATAATGCACTCAAAGGGCACTAAGCATAGAGTGTGAAAACTGAGTTTCCTTGAGAGCTGCTTGGAAGCCTGATGGTGTGTGAAGTTAGTGAGCCAAATGGAGTTGTTCTCCCACAAGAACCACTCCGCTGATCCTTCTTCAATATGCCCTTCACCAACATGCAGTGTTTCCTTGATTGAATTAGCTCTCACACCAATATTTGCGTCTAGAGCCTTTGCATTGAGGGCTATCTGAAAACAGCTGTGGCGCTGAAGTTGCCTGAGAATGTGGAGTTGGTGGCATGTGAAACCCGCATGTGGAGCATTCGTTTGTGTGGGATGCTCTACCAGGTTCATTCCTAGATAATGCACTCAAAGCGCACTAAGCATAGAGTGTGAAAACTGAGTTTCCTTGAGAGCTGCTTGGAAGCCTGATGGTGTGTGAAGTTAGTGAGCCAAATGGAGTTGTTCTCCCACAAGAACCACTCGGCTGATCCTTCTTCAATATGCCCTTCACCAACATGCAGTGTTTCCTTGATTGAATTAGCTCTCACACCAGTATTTGCGTCTAGAGCCTTTGCATTGAGGGCTATCTGAAAACGGCTGTGGCGCTGAAGTTGCCTGTGAATGTGGAGTTGGTGGCATGTGAAACCCGCATGTGGAGCATTCGTTTGTGTGGGATGCTCTACCAGGTTCATTCCTAGATAATGCACTCAAAGGGCACTAAGCATAGAGTGTGAAAACTGAGTTTCCTTGAGAGCTGCTTGGAAGCCTGATGGTGTGTGAAGTTAGTGAGCCAAATGGAGTTGTTCTCCCACAAGAACCACTCGGCTGATCCTTTTTTAATATGCCCTTCACCAACATGCAGTGTTTCCTTGATTGAATTAGCTCTCACAGCAATATTTGCGTCTAGAGCCTTTGCATTGAGGGCTATCTGAAAACGGCTGTGGCGCTGAAGTTGCCTGTGAATGTGGAGTTGGTGGCATGTGAAAACCGCATGTGGAGCATTCGTTTGTGTGGGATGCTCACCAAGCTTCATTTCAGTCCTAGGCACTCAAAGGGCACTAAGCATAGAGTGTGAAAACTGAGTTTCCTTGAGAGCTGCTTGGAAGCCTGATGGTGTGTGAAGTTAGTGAGCCAAATGGAGTTGTTCTCCCACAAGAACCACTCGGCTGATCCTTCTTCAATATGCCCTTCACCAACATGCAGTGTTTCCTTGATTGAATTAGCTCTCACACCAATATTTGCGTCTAGAGCCCTTGCATTGAGGGCTATCTGAAAACGGCTGTGGCGCTGAAGTTGCCTGTCAATGTGGAGTTGGTGGCATGTGAAACCCGCATGTGGAGCATTCGTTTGTGTGGGATGCTCTACCAGGTTCATTCCTAGATAATGCACTCAAAGGGCACTAAGCATAGAGTGTGAAAACTGAGTTTCCTTGAGAGCTGCTTAGAAGCCTGGTGGTGTGTGAAGTTAGTGAGCCAAATGGAGTTGTTCTCCCACAAGAACCACTCGGCTGATCCTTCTTCAATATGCCCTTCACCAACATGCAGTGTTTCCTTGATTGAATTAGCTCTCACACCAATATTTGCGTCTAGAGCCTTTGCCTTGAGGGCTATCTGAAAACGGCTGTGGCGCTGAAGTTGCCTGTGAATGTGGAGTTGGTGGCATGTGAAACCCGCATGTGGAGCATTCGTTTGTGTGGGATGCTCTACCAGGTTCATTCCTAGATAATGCACTCAAAGGGCACTAAGCATAGAGTGTGAAAACTGAGTTTCCTTGAGAGCTACTTGGAAGAATGATGGTGTGTGAAGTTAGTGAGCCAAATGGAGTTGTTCTCCCACAGGAACCACTCGGCTGATCCTTCTTCAATATGCCCTTCACCAACATGCAGTGTTTCCTTGATTGAATTAGCTCTCACACCAATATTTGTGTCTAGAGCCTTTGCATTGAGGGCTATCTGAAAACGGCTGTGGCGCTGAAGTTGCCTGTGAATGTGGAGTTGGTGGCATGTGAAACCCGCATGTGGAGCATTCGTTTGTGTGGGATGCTCTACCAGGTTCATTCCTAGATAATGCACTCAAAGGGCACTAAGCATAGAGTGTGAAAACTGAGTTTCCTTGAGAGCTGCTTGGAAGCCAGGTGGTGTGTGAATTTAGTGAGCCAAATGGAGTTGTTCTCCCACAAGAACCACTCGGCTGATCCTTCTTCAATATGCCCTTCACCAACATGCAGTGTTTCCTTGATTGAATTAGCTCTCACACCAATATTTGCGTCTAGAGCCTTTGCATTGAGGGCTATCTGAAAAGGGCTGTGGCGCTGAAGTTGCCTGTGAATGTGGAGTTGGTGGCATGTGAAACCCGCATGTGGAGCATTCGTTTGTGTCTGATGCTCTACCAGGTTCATTCCTAGATAATGCACTCAAAGGGCACTAAGCATAGAGTGTGAAAACTGAGTTTCCTTGAGAGCTGCTTGGAAGCCTGATGGTGTGTGAAGTTAGTGAGCCAAATGGAGTTGTTCTCCCACAAGAACCACTCGGCTGATCCTTCTTCAATATGCCCTTCACCAACATGCAGTGTTTCCTTGATTGAATTAGCTCTCACACCAATATTTGCGTCTAGAGCCTTTGCATTGAGGGCTATCTGAAAACAGCTGTGGCGCTGAAGTTGCCTGAGAATGTGGAGTTGGTGGCATGTGAAACCCGCATGTGGAGCATTCGTTTGTGTGGGATGCTCTACCAGGTTCATTCCTAGATAATGCACTCAAAGCGCACTAAGCATAGAGTGTGAAAACTGAGTTTCCTTGAGAGCTGCTTGGAAGCCTGATGGTGTGTGAAGTTAGTGAGCCAAATGGAGTTGTTCTCCCACAAGAACCACTCGGCTGATAATTCTTCAATATGCCCTTCACCAACATGCAGTGTTTCCTTGATTGAATTAGCTCTCACACCAATATTTGTGTCTAGAGCCTTTGCATTGAGGGCTATCTGAAAACGGCTGTGGCGCTGAAGTTGCCTGTGAATGTGGAGTTGGTGGCATGTGAAACCCGCTTGTGGAGCATTGGTTTGTGTGGGATGCTCTACCAGGTTCATTCCTAGATAATGCACTCAAAGGGCACTAAGCATAGAGTGTGAAAACTGAGTTTCCTTGAGAGCTGCTTGGAAGCCTGATGGTGTGTGAAGTTAGTGAGCCAAATGGAGTTGTTCTCCCACAAGAACCACTCGGCTGATCCTTCTTCAATATGCCCTTCACCAACATGCAGTGTTTCCTTGATTGAATTAGCTCTCACACCAATATTTGCGTCTCGAGCCTTTGCATTGAGGGCTATCTGAAAACGGCTGTGGCGCTGAAGTTGCCTGTGAATGTGGAGTTGGTGGCATGTGAAACCCGCATGTGGAGCATTCGTTTGTGTCGGATGCTCTACCAGGTTCATTCCTAGATAATGCACTCAAAGGGCACTAAGCATAGAGTGTGAAAACTGAGTTTCCTTGAGAGCTGCTTGGAAGCCTGATGGTGTGTGAAGTTAGTGAGCCAAATGGAGTTGTTCTCCCACAAGAACCACTCGGCTGATCCTTCTTCAATATGCCCTTCACCAACATGCAGTGTTTCCTTGATTGAATTAGCTCTCACACCAATATTTGCGTCTAGAGCCTTTGCATTGAGGGCTATCTGAAAACGGCTGTGGCGCTGAACTTGCCTGTGAATGTGGAGTTGGTGGCATGTGAAACCCGCATGTGGAGCATTCGTTTGTGTCGGATGCTCTACCAGGTTCATTCCTAGATAATGCACTCAAAGGGCACTAAGCATAGAGTGTGAAAACTGAGTTTCCTTGAGAGCTGCTTGGAAGCCTGATGGTGTGTGAAGTTAGTGAGCCAAATGGAGTTGTTCTCCCACAAGAACCACTCGGCTGATCCTTCTTCAATATGCCCTTCACCAACATGCAGTGTTTCCTTGATTGAATTAGCTCTCACACCAATATTTGCGTCTAGAGCCTTTGCATTGAGGGCTATCTGAAAATGGCTGTGGCGCTGAAGTTGCCTGAGAATGTGGAGTTGGTGGCATGTGAAAACCGCATGTCGAGCATTGGTTTGTGTGGGATGCTCTACCAGGTTCATTCCTAGATAATGCACTCAAAGGGCACTAAGCATAGAGTGTGAAAACTGAGTTTCCTTGAGAGCTGCTTGGAAGCCTGATGGTGTGTGAAGTTAGTGAGCCAAATGGAGTTGTTCTCCCACAAGAACCACTCGGCTGATCCTTTTTTAATATGCCCTTCACCAACATGCAGTGTTTCCTTGATTGAATTAGCTCTCACACCAATATTTGCGTCTAGAGCCTTTGCATTGAGGGCTATCTGAAAACGGCTGTGGCGCTGAAGTTGCCTGTGAATGTGGAGTTGGTGGCATGTGAAAACCGCATGTGGAGCATTCGTTTGTGTGGGATGCTCACCAAGCTTCATTTCAGTCCTAGGCACTCAAAGGGCACTAAGCATAGAGTGTGAAAACTGAGTTTCCTTGAGAGCTGCTTGGAAGCCTGATGGTGTGTGAAGTTAGTGAGCCAAATGGAGTTGTTCTCCCACAAGAACCACTCGGCTGATCCTTCTTCAATATGCCCTTCACCAACATGCAGTGTTTCCTTGATTGAATTAGCTCTCACACCAATATTTGTGTCTCGAGCCTTTGCATTGAGGGCTATCTGAAAATGGCTGTGGCGCTGAAGTTGCCTGAGAATGTCTAGTTGGTGGCATGTGAAACCCGCATGTGGAGCATTCGTTTGTGTGGGATGCTCTACCAGGTTCATTCGTAGATAATGCACTCAAAGGGCACTAAGCATAGAGTGTGTAAACTGAGTTTCCTTGAGAGCTGCTTGGAAGCCTGATGGTGTGTGAAGTCAGTGAGCCAAATGGAGTTGTTCTCCCACAAGAACCACTCGGCTGATCCTTCTTCAATATGCCCTTCACCAACATGCAGTGTTTCCTTGATTGAATTAGCTCTCACACCAATATTTGCGTCTAGAGCCTTTGCATTGAGGGCTATCTGAAAACGGCTGTGGCGCTGAAGTTGCCTGTGAATGTGGAGTTGGTGGCATGTGAAACCCGCATCTGGAGCATTCGTTTGTGTGGGATGCTCTACCAGGTTCATTCCTAGATAATGCACTCAAAGGGCACTAAGCATAGAATGTGAAAACTGAGTTTCCTTGAGAGCTGCTTGGAAGCCTGATGGTGTGTGAAGTTAGTGAGCCAAATGGAGTTGTTCTCCCACAAGAACCACTCGGCTGATCCTTCTTCAATGGCCCTTCACCAACATGCAGTGTTTCCTTGATTGAATTAGCTCTCACAGCAATATTTGCGTCTAGAGCCTTTGCATTGAGGGCTATCTGAAAAGGGCTGTGGCGCTGAAGTTGCCTGTGAATGTGGAGTTGGTGGCATGTGAAACCCGCATGTGGAGCATTCATTTGTGTGGGATGCTCGCCAAGCTTCATTTCAGTCCTAGGCACTCAAAGGGCACTAAGCATAGAGTGTGAAAACTGAGTTTCCTTGAGAGCTGCTTGGAAGCCTGATGGTGTGTGAAGTTAGTGAGCCAAATGGAGTTGTTCTCCCACAAGAACCACTCGGCTGATCCTTCTTCAATATGCCCTTCACCAACATGCAGTGTTTCCTTGATTGAATTAGCTCTCACACCAATATTTGCATCTAGAGCCTTTGCATTGAGGGCTATCTGAAAACGGCTGTGGCGCTGAAGTTGCCTGTGAATGTGGAGTTGGTGGCATGTGAAACCCGCATGTGGAGCATTCGTTTCTGTGGGATGCTCTACCAGGTTCATTCCTAGATAATGCACTCAAAGGGCACTAAGCATAGAGTGTGAAAACTGAGTTTCCTTGAGAGCTGCTTGGAAGCCTGATGGTGTGTGAAGTTAGTGAGCCAAATGGAGTTGTTCTCCCACAAGAACCACTCGGCTGATCCTTCTTCAATATGCCCTTCACCAACATGCAGTGTTTCCTTGATTGAATTAGCTCTCACACCAATATTTGCGTCTCGAGCCTTTGCATTGAGGGCTATCTGAAAACGGCTGTGGCGCTGAAGTTGCCTGTGAATGTGGAGTTGGTGGCATGTGAAACCCGCATCTGGAGCATTCGTTTGTGTGGGATGCTCTACCAGGTTCATTCCTAGATAATGCACTCAAAGGGCACTAAGCATAGAATGTGAAAACTGAGTTTCCTTGAGAGCTGCTTGGAAGCCTGATGGTGTGTGAAGTTAGTGAGCCAAATGGAGTTGTTCTCCCACAAGAACCACTCGGCTGATCCTTCTTCAATGGCCCTTCACCAACATGCAGTGTTTCCTTGATTGAATTAGCTCTCACACCAATATTTGCGTCTAGAGCCTTTGCATTGAGGGCTATCTGAAAAGGGCTGTGGCGCTGAAGTTGCCTGTGAATGTGGAGTTGGTGGCATGTGAAACCCGCATGTGGAGCATTCATTTGTGTGGGATGCTCGCTAAGCTTCATTTCAGTCCTAGGCACTCAAAGGGCACTAAGCATAGAGTGTGAAAACTGAGTTTCCTTGAGAGCTGCTTGGAAGCCTGATGGTGTGTGAAGTTAGTGAGCCAAATGGAGTTGTTCTCCCACAAGAACCACTCGGCTGATCCTTCTTCAATATGCCCTTCACCAACATGCAGTGTTTCCTTGATTGAATTAGCTCTCACACCAATATTTGTGTCTAGAGCCTTTGCATTGAGGGCTATCTGAAAACGGCTGTGGCGCTGAAGTTGCCTGTGAATGTGGAGTTGGTTGCATGTGAAACCCGCATGTGGAGCATTCGTTTCTGTAAAATGCTGACCAAGCTTCATTCAGTCCTGGGCACACAAAGAGCACTAAGCATAGAGTGTGAAAACTGAGTTTCCTTGAGAGCTGCTTGGAAGCCTGATGGTGTGTGAAGTTAGTGAGCCAAATGGAGTTGTTCTCCCACAAGAACCACTCGGCTGATCCTTCTTCAATATGCCCTTCACCAACATGCAGTGTTTCCTTGATTGAATTAGCTCTCACACCAATATTTGCGTCTAGAGCCTTTGCATTGAGGGCTATCTGAAAACGGCGGTGGCGCTGAAAATGCCTGTGAATGTGGAGTTGGTGGCATGTGAAACCCGCATGTGGAGCATTCGTTTGTGTGGGATGCTCTACCAGGTTCATTCCTAGATAATGCACTCAAAGGGCACTAAGCATAGAGTGTGAAAACTGAGTTTCCTTGAGAGCTGCTTGGAAGCCTGATGGTGTGTGAAGTTAGTGAGCCAAATGGAGTTGTTCTCCCACAAGAACCACTCGGCTGATCCTTCTTCAATATGCCCTTCACCAACATGCAGTGTTTCCTTGATTGAATTAGCTCTCACACCAATATTTGTGTCTCGAGCCTTTGCATTGAGGGCTATCTGAAAACGGCTGTGGCGCTGAAGTTGCCTGTGAATGTGGAGTTGGTGGCATGTGAAACCCGCTTGTGGAGAATTCGCTTGTGTGGGATGCTCTACCAGGTTCATTCCTAGATAATGCACTCAAAGGGCACTAAGCATAGAATGTGAAAACTGAGTTTCCTTGAGAGCTGCTTGGAAGCCTGATGGTGTGTGAAGTTAGTGAGCCAAATGGAGTTGTTCTCCCACAAGAACCACTCGGCTGATCCTTCTTCAATATGCCCTTCACCAACATGCAGTGTTTCCTTGATTGAATTAGCTCTCACACCAATATTTGCGTCTAGAGCCTTTGCATTGAGGGCTATCTGAAAACGGCTGTGGCGCTGAAGTTGCCTGTGAATGTGGAGTTGGTGGCATGTGAAACCCGCATCTGGAGCATTCGTTTCTGTGGGATGCTGACCAAGCTTCATTCAGCCCTGGGCACACAAAGAGCACTAAGCATAGAGTGTGAAAACTGAGTTTCCTTGAGAGCTGCTTGGAAGCCTGATGGTGTGTGAAGTTAGTGAGCCAAATGGAGTTGTTCTCCCACAAGAACCACTCGGCTGATCCTTCTTCAATATGCCCTTCACCAACATGCAGTGTTTCCTTGATTGAATTAGCTCTCACACCAATATTTGCGTCTAGAGCCTTTGCATTGAGGGCTATCTGAAAACGGCTGTGGCGCTGAAGTTGCCTGTGAATGTGGAGTTGGTGGCATGTGAAACCCGCATGTGGAGCATTCGTTTGTGTGGGATGCTCTACCAGGTTCATTCCTAGATAATGCACTCAAAGGGCACTAAGCATAGAGTGTGAAAACTGAGTTTCCTTGAGAGCTGCTTGGAAGCCTGATGGTGTGTGAAGTTAGTGAGCCAAATGGAGTTGTTCTCCCACAAGAACCACTCGGCTGATCCTTCTTCAATATGCCCTTCACCAACATGCAGTGTTTCCTTGATTGAATTAGCTCTCACACCAATATTTGCGTCTCGAGCCTTTGCATTGAGGGCTATCTGAAAACGGCTGTGGCGCTGAAGTTGCCTGTGAATGTGGAGTTGGTGTCATGTGAAACCCGCATGTGGAGCATTCGTTTGTGTGGGATGCTCTACCAGGTTCATTCCTAGATAATGCACTCAAAGGGCACTAAGCATAGAGTGTGAAAACTGAGTTTCCTTGAGAGCTGCTTGGAAGCCTGATGGTGTGTGAAGTTAGTGAGCCAAATGGAGTTGTTCTCCCACAAGAACCACTCGGCTGATCCTTCTTCAATATGCCCTTCACCAACATGCAGTGTTTCCTTGATTGAATTAGCTCTCACACCAATATTTGCGTCTCGAGCCTTTGCATTGAGGGCTATCTGAAAACGGCTGTGGCGCTGAAGTTGCCTGTGAATGTGGAGTTGGTGGCATGTGAAACCCGCTTGTGGAGCATTCGTTTGTGTGGGATGCTCTACCAGGTTCATTCCTAGATAATGCACTCAAAGGGCACTAAGCATAGAATGTGAAAACTGAGTTTCCTTGAGAGCTGCTTGGAAGCCTGATGGTGTGTGAAGTTAGTGAGCCAAATGGAGTTGTTCTCCCACAAGAACCACTCGGCTGATCCTTCTTCAATGGCCCTTCACCAACATGCAGTGTTTCCTTGATTGAATTAGCTCTCACACCAATATTTGCGTCTAGAGCCTTTGCATTGAGGGCTATCTGAAAACGGCTGTGGCGCTGAAGTTGCCTGTGAATGTGGAGTTGGTGGCATGTGAAACCCGCATGTGGAGCATTCATTTGTGTGGGATGCTCGCCAAGCTTCATTTCAGTCCTAGGCACTCAAAGGGCACTAAGCATAGAGTGTGAAAACTGAGTTTCCTTGAGAGCTGCTTGGAAGCCTGATGGTGTGTGAAGTTAGTGAGCCAAATGGAGTTGTTCTCCCACAAGAACCACTCGGCTGATCCTTCTTCAATATGCCCTTCACCAACATGCAGTGTTTCCTTGATTGAATTAGCTCTCACACCAATATTTGCGTCTAGAGCCTTTGCATTGAGGGCTATCTGAAAAAGGCTGTGGCGCTGAAGTTGCCTGTGAATGTGGAGTTGGTGGCATGTGAAACCCGCATGTGGAGCATTCGTTTCTGTGGGATGGTGACCAAGCTTCATTCAGTCCTGGGCACACAAAGAGCACTAAGCATAGAGTGTGAAAACTGAGTTTCCTTGAGAGCTGCTTGGAAGCCTGATGGTGTGTGAAGTTAGTGAGCCAAATGGAGTTGTTCTCCCACAAGAACCACTCGGCTGATCCTTCTTCAATATGCCCTTCACCAACATGCAGTGTTTCCTTGATTGAATTAGCTCTCACACCAATATTTGCGTCTCGAGCCTTTGCATTGAGGGCTATCTGAAAACGGCTGTGGCGCTGAAGTTGCCTGTGAATGTGGAGTTGGTGGCATGTGAAACCCGCATCTGGAGATTTCGTTTCTGTGGGATGCTGACCAAGCTTCATTCAGTCCTGGGGCACACAAAGAGCACTAAGCATAGAGTGTGAAAACTGAGTTTCCTTGAGAGCTGCTTGGAAGCCTGATGGTGTGTGAAGTTAGTGAGCCAAATGGAGTTGTTCTCCCACAAGAACCACTCGGCTGATCCTTCTTCAATATGCCCTTCACCAACATGCAGTGTTTCCTTGATTGAATTAGCTCTCACACCAATATTTGCGTCTAGAGCCTTTGCATTGAGGGCTATCTGAAAAAGGCTGTGGCGCTGAAGTTGCCTGTGAATGTGGAGTTGGTGGCATGTGAAACCCGCATGTGGAGCATTCGTTTGTGTGGGATGCTCTACCAGGTTCATTCCTAGATAATGCACTCAAAGGGCACTAAGCATAGAATGTGAAAACTGAGTTTCCTTGAGAGCTGCTTGGAAGCCTGATGGTGTGTGAAGTTAGTGAGCCAAATGGAGTTGTTCTCCCACAAGAACCACTCGGCTGATCCTTCTTCAATATGCCCTTCACCAACATGAAGTGTTTCCTTGATTGAATTAGCTCTCACACCAATATTTGCGTCTAGAGCCTTTGCATTGAGGGCTATCTGAAAACGGCTGTGGCGCTGAAGTTGCCTGTGAATGTGGAGTTGGTGGCATGTGAAACCCGCATGTGGAGCATTCATTTGTGTGGGATGCTCGCCAAGCTTCATTTCAGTCCTAGGCACTCAAAGGGCACTAAGCATAGAGTGTGAAAACTGAGTTTCCTTGAGAGCTGCTTGGAAGCCTGATGGTGTGTGAAGTTAGTGAGCCAAATGGAGTTGTTCTCCCACAAGAACCACTCGGCTGATCCTTCTTCAATATGCCCTTCACCAACATGCAGTGTTTCCTTGATTGAATTAGCTCTCACACCAATATTTGCGTCTAGAGCCTTTGCATTGAGGGCTATCTGAAAAAGGCTGTGGCGCTGAAGTTGCCTGTGAATGTGGAGTTGGTGGCATGTGAAACCCGCATGTGGAGCATTCGTTTCTGTGGGATGGTGACCAAGCTTCATTCAGTCCTGGGCACACAAAGAGCACTAAGCATAGAGTGTGAAAACTGAGTTTCCTTGAGAGCTGCTTGGAAGCCTGATGGTGTGTGAAGTTAGTGAGCCAAATGGAGTTGTTCTCCCACAAGAACCACTCGGCTGATCCTTCTTCAATATGCCCTTCACCAACATGCAGTGTTTCCTTGATTGAATTAGCTCTCACACCAATATTTGCGTCTCGAGCCTTTGCATTGAGGGCTATCTGAAAACGGCTGTGGCGCTGAAGTTGCCTGTGAATGTGGAGTTGGTGGCATGTGAAACCCGCATCTGGAGATTTCGTTTCTGTGGGATGCTGACCAAGCTTCATTCAGTCCTGGGCACACAAAGAGCACTAATATAGAGTGTGAAAACTGAGTTTCCTTGAGAGCTGCTTGGAAGCCTGATGGTGTGTGAAGTTAGTGAGCCAAATGGAGTTGTTCTCCCACAAGAACCACTCGGCTGATCCTTCTTCAATATGCCCTTCACCAACATGCAGTGTTTCCTTGATTGAATTAGCTCTCACACCAATATTTGCGTCTAGAGCCTTTGCATTGAGGGCTATCTGAAAAAGGCTGTGGCGCTGAAGTTGCCTGTGAATGTGGAGTTGGTGGCATGTGAAACCCGCATGTGGAGCATTCGTTTGTGTGGGATGCTCTACCAGGTTCATTCCTAGATAATGCACTCAAAGGGCACTAAGCATAGAGTGTGAAAACTGAGTTTCCTTGAGAGCTGCTTGGAAGCCTGATGGTGTGTGAAGTTAGTGAGCCAAATGGAGTTGTTCTCCCACAAGAACCACTCGGCTGATCCTTCTTCAATATGCCCTTCACCAACATGCAGTGTTTCCTTGATTGAATTAGCTCTCACACCAATATTTGCGTCTAGACCCTTTGCATTGAGGGCTATCTGAAAACGGCTGTGGCGCTGAAGTTGCCTGTCAATGTGGAGTTGGTGGCATGTGAAACCCGCATGTGGAGCATTCGTTTGTGTGGGATGCTCTACCAGGTTCATTCCTAGATAATGCACTCAAAGGGCACTAAGCATAGAATGTGAAAACTGAGTTTCCTTGAGAGCTGCTTGGAAGCCTGATGGTGTGTGAAGTTAGTGAGCCAAATGGAGTTGTTCTCCCACAAGAACCACTCGGCTGATCCTTCTTCAATGGCCCTTCACCAACATGCAGTGTTTCCTTGATTGAATTAGCTCTCACACCAATATTTGCGTCTAGAGCCTTTGCATTGAGGGCTATCTGAAAACGGCTGTGGCGCTGAAGTTGCCTGTGAATGTGGAGTTGGTGGCATGTGAAACCCGCATGTGGAGCATTCATTTGTGTGGGATGCTCGCCAAGCTTCATTTCAGTCCTAGGCACTCAAAGGGCACTAAGCATAGAGTGTGAAAACTGAGTTTCCTTGAGAGCTGCTTGGAAGCCTGATGATGTGTGAAGTTAGTGAGCCAAATGGAGTTGTTCTCCCACAAGAACCACTCGGCTGATCCTTCTTCAATATGCCCTTCACCAACATGCAGTGTTTCCTTGATTGAATTAGCTCTCACACCAATATTTGCGTCTCGAGCCTTTGCATTGAGGGCTATCTGAAAAAGGCTGTGGCGCTGAAGTTGCCTGTGAATGTGGAGTTGGTGGCATGTGAAACCCGCATGTGGAGCATTCGTTTCTGTGGGATGGTGACCAAGCTTCATTCAGTCCTGGCACACAAAGAGCACTAAGCATAGAGTGTGAAAACTGAGTTTCCTTGAGAGCTGCTTGGAAGCCTGATGGTGTGTGAAGTTAGTGAGCCAAATGGAGTTGTTCTCCCACAAGAACCACTCGGCTGATCCTTCTTCAATATGCCCTTCACCAACATGCAGTGTTTCCTTGATTGAATTAGCTCTCACACCAATATTTGCGTCTAGAGCCTTTGCATTGAGGGCTATCTGAAAACGGCTGTGGCGCTGAAGTTGCCTGTGAATGTGGAGTTGGTGGCATGTGAAACCCGCATCTGGAGCATTCGTTTCTGTGGGATGCTGACCAAGCTTCATTCAGTCCTGGGCACACAAAGAGCACTAAGCATAGAGTGTGAAAACTGAGTTTCCTTGAGAGCTGCTTGGAAGCCTGATGGTGTGTGAAGTTAGTGAGCCAAATGGAGTTGTTCTCCCACAAGAACCACTCGGCTGATCCTTCTTCAATATGCCCTTCACCAACATGCAGTGTTTCCTTGATTGAATTAGCTCTCACACCAATATTTGCGTCTCGAGCCTTTGCATTGAGGGCTATCTGAAAACGGCTGTGGCGCTGAAGTTGCCTGTGAATGTGGAGTTGGTGGCATGTGAAACCCGCTTGTGGAGCATTCGTTTGTGTGGGATGCTCTACCAGGTTCATTCCTAGATAATGCACTCAAAGGGCACTAAGCATAGAATGTGAAAACTGAGTTTCCTTGAGAGCTGCTTGGAAGCCTGATGGTGTGTGAAGTTAGTGAGCCAAATGGAGTTGTTCTCCCACAAGAACCACTCGGCTGATCCTTCTTCAATATGCCCTTCACCAACATGCAGTGTTTCCTTGATTGAATTAGCTCTCACACCAATATTTGCGTCTAGAGCCTTTGCATTGAGGGCTATCTGAAAAAGGCTGTGGCGCTGAAGTTGCCTGTGAATGTGGAGTTGGTGGCATGTGAAACCCGCATGTGGAGCATTCGTTTCTGTGGGATGGTGACCAAGCTTCATTCAGTCCTGGGCACACAAAGAGCACTAAGCATAGAGTGTGAAAACTGAGTTTCCTTGAGAGCTGCTTGGAAGCCTGATGGTGTGTGAAGTTAGTGAGCCAAATGGAGTTGTTCTCCCACAAGAACCACTCGGCTGATCCTTCTTCAATATGCCCTTCACCAACATGCAGTGTTTCCTTGATTGAATTAGCTCTCACACCAATATTTGCGTCTCGAGCCTTTGCATTGAGGGCTATCTGAAAACGGCTGTGGCGCTGAAGTTGCCTGTGAATGTGGAGTTGGTGGCATGTGAAACCCGCATCTGGAGATTTCGTTTCTGTGGGATGCTGACCAAGCTTCATTCAGTCCTGGGCACACAAAGAGCACTAAGCATAGAGTGTGAAAACTGAGTTTCCTTGAGAGCTGCTTGGAAGCCTGATGGTGTGTGAAGTTAGTGAGCCAAATGGAGTTGTTCTCCCACAAGAACCACTCGGCTGATCCTTCTTCAATATGCCCTTCACCAACATGCAGTGTTTCCTTGATTGAATTAGCTCTCACACCAATATTTGCGTCTAGAGCCTTTGCATTGAGGGCTATCTGAAAAAGGCTGTGGCGCTGAAGTTGCCTGTGAATGTGGAGTTGGTGGCATGTGAAACCCGCATGTGGAGCATTCGTTTGTGTGGGATGCTCTACCAGGTTCATTCCTAGATAATGCACTCAAAGGGCACTAAGCATAGAGTGTGAAAACTGAGTTTCCTTGAGAGCTGCTTGGAAGCCTGATGGTGTGTGAAGTTAGTGAGCCAAATGGAGTTGTTCTCCCACAAGAACCACTCGGCTGATCCTTCTTCAATATGCCCTTCACCAACATGCAGTGTTTCCTTGATTGAATTAGCTCTCACACCAATATTTGCGTCTAGACCCTTTGCATTGAGGGCTATCTGAAAACGGCTGTGGCGCTGAAGTTGCCTGTGAATGTGGAGTTGGTGGCATGTGAAACCCGCATGTGGAGCATTCGTTTGTGTGGGATGCTCTACCAGGTTCATTCCTAGATAATGCACTCAAAGGGCACTAAGCATAGAATGTGAAAACTGAGTTTCCTTGAGAGCTGCTTGGAAGCCTGATGGTGTGTGAAGTTAGTGAGCCAAATGGAGTTGTTCTCCCACAAGAACCACTCGGCTGATCCTTCTTCAATGGCCCTTCACCAACATGCAGTGTTTCCTTGATTGAATTAGCTCTCACACCAATATTTGCGTCTAGAGCCTTTGCATTGAGGGCTATCTGAAAACGGCTGTGGCGCTGAAGTTGCCTGTGAATGTGGAGTTGGTGGCATGTGAAACCCGCATGTGGAGCATTCATTTGTGTGGGATGCTCGCCAAGCTTCATTTCAGTCCTAGGCACTCAAAGGGCACTAAGCATAGAGTGTGAAAACTGAGTTTCCTTGAGAGCTGCTTGGAAGCCTGATGATGTGTGAAGTTAGTGAGCCAAATGGAGTTGTTCTCCCACAAGAACCACTCGGCTGATCCTTCTTCAATATGCCCTTCACCAACATGCAGTGTTTCCTTGATTGAATTAGCTCTCACACCAATATTTGCGTCTCGAGCCTTTGCATTGAGGGCTATCTGAAAACGGCTGTGGCGCTGAAGTTGCCTGTGAATGTGGAGTTGGTGGCATGTGAAACCCGCATGTGGAGCATTCGTTTCTGTGGGATGGTGACCAAGCTTCATTCAGTCCTGGGCACACAAAGAGCACTAAGCATAGAGTGTGAAAACTGAGTTTCCTTGAGAGCTGCTTGGAAGCCTGATGGTGTGTGAAGTTAGTGAGCCAAATGGAGTTGTTCTCCCACAAGAACCACTCGGCTGATCCTTCTTCAATATGCCCCTTCACCAACATGCAGTGTTTCCTTGATTGAATTAGCTCTCACACCAATATTTGCGTCTAGAGCCTTTGCATTGAGGGCTATCTGAAAACGGCTGTGGCGCTGAAGTTGCCTGTGAATGTGGAGTTGGTGGCATGTGAAACCCGCATCTGGAGCATTCGTTTCTGTGGGATGCTGACCAAGCTTCATTCAGT
>NW_026700086.1:0-32177 GCF_030435755.1 Ochotona princeps
TGAGAACAACTCCATTTGGCTCACTAACTTCACACACCATCAGGCTTCCAAGCAGCTCTCAAGGAAACTCAGTTTTCACACTCTATGCTTAGTGCCCTTTGAGTGCCTAGGACTGAAATGAAGCTTGGTAAGCATCCCACACAAACGAATGCTCCACATGCGGGTTTCACATGCCACCATCTCCACATTCACAGGCAACTTCAGCGCCACAGCCGTTTTCACATAGCCCTCAATGCAAAGGCTCTAGACGCAAATATTGGTGTGAGAGCTAATTCAATCAAGGAAACACTGCATGTTGGTGAAGGGCATATTGAAGAAGGATCAGCCGAGTGGTTCTTGTGGGAGAACAACTCCATTTGGCTCACTAACTTCACACACCATCAGGCTTCCAAGCAGCTCTCAAGGAAACTCAGTTTTCACACTCTCTGCTTAGTGCCCTTTGAGTGCCTAGGACTGAAATGAAGCTTGGTGAGCATCCCACACAAATGAATGCTCCACATGCGGGTTTCACATGCCACCAACTCCACATTCACAGGCAACTTCAGCACCACAGCCGTTTTCACATAGCCCTCAATGCAAAGGCTCTAGACGCAAATATTGGTGTGAGAGCTAATTCAATCAAGGAAACACTGCATGTTGGTGAAGGGCATATTGAAGAAGGATCAGCCGAGTGGTTCTTGTGGGAGAACAACTCCATTTGGCTCACTAACTTCACACACCATCAGGCTTCCAAGCAGCTCTCAAGCGAAATGCAGTTTTCACACTCTCTGCTTAGTGCCCTTTGAGTGCCTAGGACTGAAATGAAGCTTGGTGAGCATCCCACACAAACGAATGCTCCACATGCGGGTTTCACATGCCACCAACTCCACATTCACAGGCAACTTCAGCGCCACAGCGTTTTCACATAGCCTTCAATGCAAAGGCTCTAGACGCAAATATTGGTGTGAGAGCTAATTCAATCAAGGAAACACTGCATGTTGGTGAAGGGCATATTGAAGAAGGATCAGCCGAGTGGTTCTTGTGGGAGAACAACTCCATTTGGCTCACTAACTTCACACACCATCAGGCTTCCAAGCAGCTCTCAAGGAAACTCAGTTTTCACACTCTCTGCTTAGTGCCCTTTGAGTGCCTAGGACTGAAATGAAGCTTGGTGAGCATCGCACACAAATGAATGCTCCACATGCGGGTTTCACATGCCACCAACTCCACATTCACAGGCAACTTCAGCGCCACAGCCGTTTTCACATAGCCCTCAATGCAAAGGCTCTAGACGCAAATATTGGTGTGAGAGCTAATTCAATCAAGGAAACACTGCATGTTGGTGAAGGGCATATTGAAGAAGGATCAGCCGAGTGGTTCTTGTGGGAGAACAACTCCATTTGGCTCACTAACTTCACACACCATCAGGCTTCCAAGCAGCTCTCAAGGAAACTCAGTTTTCACACTCTCTGCTTAGTGCCCTTTGAGTGCCTAGGACTGAAATGAAGCTTGGTGAGCATCCCACACAAACGAATGCTTCACATGCGGGTTTCACATGCCACCAACTCCACATTCACAGGCAACTTCAGCGCCACAGCCGTTTTCACATAGCCCTCAATGCAAAGGCTCTAGACGCAAATATTGGTGTGAGAGCTAATTCAATCAAGGAAACACTGCATGTTGGTGAAGGGCATATTGAAGAAGGATCAGCCGAGTGGTTCTTGTGGGAGAACAATTCCATTTGGCTCACTAACTTCACACACCATCAGGCTTCCAAGCAGCTCTCAAGGAAACTCAGTTTTCACACTCTATGCTTAGTGCCCTTTGAGTGCCTAGGACTGAAATGAAGCTTGGTGAGCATCCCACACAAACGAATGCTTCACATGCGGGTTTCACATGCCACCAACTCCACATTCACAGGCAACTTCAGCGCCACAGCCGTTTTCACATAGCCCTCAATGCAAAGGCTCTAGACGCAAATATTGGTGTGAGAGCTAATTCAATCAAGGAAACACTGCATGTTGGTGAAGGGCATATTGAAGAAGGATCAGCCGAGTGGTTCTTGTGGGAGAACAACTCCATTTGGCTCACTAACTTCACACACCATCAGGCTTCCAAGCAGCTCTCAAGGAAACTCAGTTTTCACACTCTATGCTTAGTGCCCTTTGAGTGCATTATCAGGAATGAACCTGGTAGAGCATCCCACACAAACGAATGCTCCACATGCGGGTTTCACATGCCACCAACTCCACATTCACAGGCAACTTCAGCGCCACAGCCGTTTTCACATAGCCCTCAATGCAAAGGCTCTAGACGCAAATATTGGTGTGAGAGCTAATTCAATCAAGGAAACACTGCATGTTGGTGAAGGGCATATTGAAGAAGGATCAGCCGAGTGGTTCTTGTGGGAGAACAACTCCATTTGGCTCACTAACTTCACACACCATCAGGCTTCCAAGCAGCTCTCAAGGAAACTCAGTTTTCACACTCTATGCTTAGTGCCCTTTGAGTGCATTATCTAGGAATGAACCTGGTAGAGCATCCCACACAAACGAATGCTCCACATGCGGGTTTCACATGCCAAAAACTCCACATTCACAGGCAACTTCAGCGCCACAGCCGTTTTCAGATAGCCCTCAATGCAAAGGCTCTAGACGCAAATATTGGTGTGAGAGCTAATTCAATCAAGGAAACACTGCATGTTGGTGAAGGGCATATTGAAGAAGGATCAGCCGAGTGGTTCTTGTGGGAGAACAACTCCATTTGGCTCACTAACTTCACACACCATCAGGCTTCCAAGCAGCTCTCAAGGAAATTCAGTTTTCACACTCTATGCTTAGTGCCCTTTGAGTGCCTAGGACTGAAATGAAGCTTGGTAAGCATCCCACACAAACGAATGCTCCACATGCGGGTTTCACATGCCACCATCTCCACATTCACAGGCAACTTCAGCGCCACAGCCGTTTTCAGATAGCCCTCAATGCAAAGGCTCTAGACGCAAATATTGGTGTGAGAGCTAATTCAATCAAGGAAACACTGCATGTTGGTGAAGGGCATATTGAAGAAGGATCAGCCGAGTGGTTCTTGTGGGAGAACAACTCCATTTGGCTCACTAACTTCACACACCATCAGGCTTCCAAGCAGCTCTCAAGGAAACTCAGTTTTCACACTCTATGCTTAGTGCCCTTTGAGTGCCTAGGACTGAAATGAAGCTTGGTGAGCATCCCACACAAACGAATGCTCCACATGCGGGTTTCACATGCCACCAACTCCACATTCACAGGCAACTTCAGCGCCACAGCCGTTTTCACATAGCCCTCAATGCAAAGGCTCTAGACGCAAATATTGGTGTGAGAGCTAATTCAATCAAGGAAACACTGCATGTTGGTGAAGGGCATATTGAAGAAGGATCAGCCGAGTGGTTCTTGTGGGAGAACAACTCCATTTGGCTCACTAACTTCACACACCATCAGGCTTCCAAGCAGCTCTCAAGGAAACTCAGTTTTCACACTCTATGCTTAGTGCCCTTTGAGTGCATTATCTAGGAATGAACCTGGTAGAGCATCCCACACAAACGAATGCTCCACATGCGGGTTTCACATGCCACCAACTCCACATTCACAGGCAACTTCAGCGCCACAGCCGTTTTCACATAACCCTCAATGCAAAGGCTCTAGACGCAAATATTGGTGTGAGAGCTAATTCAATCAAGGAAACACTGCATGTTGGTGAAGGGCATATTGAAGAAGGATCAGCCGAGTGGTTCTTGTGGGAGAACAACTCCATTTGGCTCACTAACTTCACACACCATCAGGCTTCCAAGCAGCTCTCAAGGAAATGCAGTTTTCACACTCTCTGCTTAGTGCCCTTTGAGTGCCTAGGACTGAAATGAAGCTTGGTGAGCATCCCACACAAACGAATGCTCCACATGCGGGTTTCACATGCCACCAACTCCACATTCACAGGCAACTTCAGCGCCACAGCGTTTTCACATAGCCTTCAATGCAAAGGCTCTAGACGCAAATATTGGTGTGAGAGCTAATTCAATCAAGGAAACACTGCATGTTGGTGAAGGGCATATTGAAGAAGGATCAGCCGAGTGGTTCTTGTGGGAGAACAACTCCATTTGGCTCACTAACTTCACACACCATCAGGCTTCCAAGCAGCTCTCAAGGAAACTCAGTTTTCACACTCTCTGCTTAGTGCCCTTTGAGTGCCTAGGACTGAAATGAAGCTTGGTGAGCATCAAACACAAACGAATGCTTCACATGCGGGTTTCACATGCCACCAACTCCACATTCACAGGCAACTTCAGCGCCACAGCCGTTTTCACATAGCCCTCAATGCAAAGGCTCTAGACGCAAATATTGGTGTGAGAGCTAATTCAATCAAGGAAACACTGCATGTTGGTGAAGGGCATATTGAAGAAGGATCAGCCGAGTGGTTCTTGTGGGAGAACAACTCCATTTGGCTCACTAACTTCACACACCATCAGGCTTCCAAGCAGCTCTCAAGGAAACTCAGTTTTCACACTCTATGCTTAGTGCCCTTTGAGTGCATTATCTAGGAATGAACCTGGTAGAGCATCCCACACAAACGAATGCTCCACATGCGGGTTTCACATGCCACCAACTCCACATTCACAAGCAACTTCAGCGCCACAGCCATTTTCACATAGCCCTCAATGCAAAGGCTCTAGACGCAAATATTGGTGTGAGAGCTAATTCAATCAAGGAAACACTGCATGTTGGTGAAGGGCATATTGAAGAAGGATCAGCCGAGTGGTTCTTGTGGGAGAACAACTCCATTTGGCTCACTAACTTCACACACCATCAGGCTTCCAGGCAGCTCTCAAGGAAACTCAGTTTTCACACTCTCTGCTTAGTGCCCTTTGAGTGCCTAGGACTGAAATGAAGCTTGGTGAGCATCCCACACAAACGAATGCTTCACATGCGGGTTTCACATGCCACCAACTCCACATTCACAGGCAACTTCAGCGCCACAGCCGTTTTCACATAGCCCTCAATGCAAAGGCTCTAGACGCAAATATTGGTGTGAGAGCTAATTCAATCAAGGAAACACTGCATGTTGGTGAAGGGCATATTGAAGAAGGATCAGCCGAGTGGTTCTTGTGGGAGAACAACTCCATTTGGCTCACTAACTTCACACACCATCAGGCTTCCAAGCAGCTCTCAAGGAAACTCAGTTTTCACACTCTCTGCTTAGTGCCCTTTGAGTGCATTATCAGGAATGAACCTGGTAGAGCATCCCACACAAACGAATGCTCCACATGCGGGTTTCACATGCCAAAAACTCCACATTCACAGGCAACTTCAGCGCCACAGCCGTTTTCACATAGCCCTCAATGCAAAGGCTCTAGACGCAAATATTGGTGTGAGAGCTAATTCAATCAAGGAAACACTGCATGTTGGTGAAGGGCATATTGAAGAAGGATCAGCCGAGTGGTTCTTGTGGGAGAACAACTCCATTTGGCTCACTAACTTCACACACCATCAGGCTTCCAAGCAGCTCTCAAGGAAACTCAGTTTTCACACTCTATGCTTAGTGCCCTTTGAGTGCATTATCTAGGAATGAACCTGGTAGAGCATCCCACACAAACGAATGCTCCACATGCGGGTTTCACATGCCACCAACTCCACATTCACAAGCAACTTCAGCGCCACAGCCATTTTCACATAGCCCTCAATGCAAAGGCTCTAGACGCAAATATTGGTGTGAGAGCTAATTCAATCAAGGAAACACTGCATGTTGGTGAAGGGCATATTGAAGAAGGATCAGCCGAGTGGTTCTTGTGGGAGAACAACTCCATTTGGCTCACTAACTTCACACACCATCAGGCTTCCAAGCAGCTCTCAAGGAAACTCAGTTTTCACACTCTATGCTTAGTGCCCTTTGAGTGCCTAGGACTGAAATGAAGCTTGGTGAGCATCCCACACAAACGAATGCTTCACATGCGGGTTTCACATGCCACCAACTCCACATGCACAGGCAACTTCAGCGCCACAGCCGTTTTCACATAGCCCTCAATGCAAAGGCTCTAGACGCAAATATTGGTGTGAGAGCTAATTCAATCAAGGAAACACTGCATGTTGGTGAAGGGCATATTGAAGAAGGATCAGCCGAGTGGTTCTTGTGGGAGAACAACTCCATTTGGCTCACTAACTTCACACACCATCAGGCTTCCAAGCAGCTCTCAAGGAAACTCAGTTTTCACACTCTATGCTTAGTGCCCTTTGAGTGCATTATCTAGGAATGAACCTGGTAGAGCATCCCACACAAACGAATGCTCCACATGCGGGTTTCACATGCCACCAACTCCACATTCACAAGCAAATTCAGCGCCACAGCCATTTTCACATAGCCCTCAATGCAAAGGCTCTAGACGCAAATATTGGTGTGAGAGCTAATTCAATCAAGGAAGCACTGCATGTTGGTGAAGGGCATATTGAAGAAGGATCAGCCGAGTGGTTCTTGTGGGAGAACAACTCCATTTGGCTCACTAACTTCACACACCATCAGGCTTCCAAGCAGCTCTCAAGGAAACTCAGTTGTCACACTCTATGCTTACTGCCCTTTGAGTGCCTAGGACTGAAATGATGCTTGGTGAGCATCCCACACAAACGAATGCTCCACATGCGGGTTTCACATGCCACCAACTCCACATTCACAGGCAACTTCAGCGCCACAGCCGTTTTCACATAGCCCTCAATGCAAAGGCTCTAGACGCAAATATTGGTGTGAGAGCTAATTCAATCAAGGAAACACTGCATGTTGGTGAAGGGCATATTGAAGAAGGATCAGCCGAGTGGTTCTTGTGGGAGAACAACTCCATTTGGCTCACTAACTTCACACACCATCAGGCTTCCAAGCAGCTCTCAAGGAAACTCAGTTTTCACACTCTATGCTTAGTGCCCTTTGAGTGCATTATCTAGGAATGAACCTGGTAGAGCATCCCACACAAACGAATGCTCCACATGCGGGTTTCACATGCCAAAAACTCCACATTCACAGGCAACTTCAGGGCCACAGCCGTTTTCAGATAGCCCTCAATGCAAAGGCTCTAGACGCAAATATTGGTGTGAGAGCTAATTCAATCAAGGAAACACTGCATGTTGGTGAAGGGCATATTGAAGAAGGATCAGCCGAGTGGTTCTTGTGGGAGAACAACTCCATTTGGCTCACTAACTTCACACAATCAGGCTTCCAAGCAGCTCTCAAGGAAACTCAGTTTTCACACTCTATGCTTAGTGCCCTTTGAGTGCCTAGGACTGAAATGAAGCTTGGTGAGCATCCCACACAAACGAATGCTCCACATGCGGGTTTCACATGCCAAAAACTCCACATTCACAGGCAACTTCAGCGCCACAGCCGTTTTCACATAGCCCTCAATGCAAAGGCTCTAGACGCAAATATTGGTGTGAGAGCTAATTCAATCAAGGAAACACTGCATGTTGGTGAAGGGCATATTGAAGAAGGATCAGCCGAGTGGTTCTTGTGGGAGAACAACTCCATTTGGCTCACTAACTTCACACACCATCAGGCTTCCAAGCAGCTCTCAAGGAAACTCAGTTTTCACGCTCTATGCTTAGTGCCCTTTGAGTGCATTATCTAGGAATGAACCTGGTAGAGCATCCCACACAAACGAATGCTCCACATGCGGGTTTCACATGCCACCAACTCCACATTCACAGGCAACTTCAGCGCCACAGCCGTTTTCACATAGCCCTCAATGCAAAGGCTCTAGACGCAAATATTGGTGTGAGAGCTAATTCAATCAAGGAAACACTGCATGTTGGTGAAGGGCATATTGAAGAAGGATCAGCCGAGTGGTTCTTGTGGGAGAACAACTCCATTTGGCTCACTAACTTCACACACCATCAGGCTTCCAAGCAGCTCTCAAGGAAACTCAGTTTTCACACTCTATGCTTAGTGCCCTTTGAGTGCCTAGGACTGAAATGATGCTTGGTGAGCATCCCACACAAACGAATGCTCCACATACGGGTTTCACATGCCACCAACTCCACATTCACAGGCAACTTCAGCGCCACAGCCGTTTTCACATAGCCCTCAATGCAAAGGCTCTAGACGCAAATATTGGTGTGAGAGCTAATTCAATCAAGGAAACACTGCATGTTGGTGAAGGGCATATTGAAGAAGGATCAGCCGAGTGGTTCTTGTGGGAGAACAACTCCATTTGGCTCACTAACTTCACACACCATCAGGCTTCCAAACAGCTCTCAAGGAAACTCAGTTTTCACACTCTATGCTTAGTGCCCTTTGAGTGCATTATCTAGGAATGAACCTGGTAGAGCATCCCACACAAACGAATGCTCCACATGCGGGTTTCACATGCCAAAAACTCCACATTCACAGGCAACTTCAGGGCCACAGCCGTTTTCAGATAGCCCTCAATGCAAAGGCTCTAGACGCAAATATTGGTGTGAGAGCTAATTCAATCAAGGAAACACTGCATGTTGGTGAAGGGCATATTGAAGAAGGATCAGCCGAGTGGTTCTTGTGGGAGAACAACTCCATTTGGCTCACTAACTTCACACACCATCAGGCTTCCAAGCAGCTCTCAAGGAAACTCAGTTTTCTCACTCTATGCTTAGTGCCCTTTGAGTGCCTAGGACTGAAATGAAGCTTGGTGAGCATCCCACACAAACGAATGCTCCACATGCGGGTTTCACATGCCACCAACTCCACATTCACAGGCAACTTCAGCGCCACAGCCGTTTTCCCATAGCCCTCAATGCAAAGGCTCTAGACGCAAATATTGGTGTGAGAGCTAATTCAATCAAGGAAACACTGCATGTTGGTGAAGGGCATATTGAAGAAGGATCAGCCGAGTGGTTCTTGTGGGAGAACAACTCCATTTGGCTCACTAACTTCACACACCATCAGGCTTCCAAGCAGCTCTCAAGGAAACTCAGTTTTCACACTCTCTGCTTAGTGCCCTTTGAGTGCATTATCTAGGAATGAACCTGGTAGAGCATCCCACACAAACGAATGCTCCACATGCGGGTTTCACATGCCAAAAACTCCACATTCACAGGCAACTTCAGGGCCACAGCCGTTTTCACATAGCCCTCAATGCAAAGGCTCTAGACGCAAATATTGGTGTGAGAGCTAATTCAATCAAGGAAACACTGCATGTTGGTGAAGGGCATATTGAAGAAGGATCAGCCGAGTGGTTCTTGTGGGAGAACAACTCCATTTGGCTCACTAACTTCACACAATCAGGCTTCCAAGCAGCTCTCAAGGAAACTCAGTTTTCACACTCTATGCTTAGTGCCCTTTGAGTGCCTAGGACTGAAATGAAGCTTGGTGAGCATCCCACACAAACGAATGCTCCACATGCGGGTTTCACATGCCAAAAACTCCACATTCACAGGCAACTTCAGCGCCACAGCCGTTTTCACATAGCCCTCAATGCAAAGGCTCTAGACGCAAATATTGGTGTGAGAGCTAATTCAATCAAGGAAACACTGCATGTTGGTGAAGGGCATATTGAAGAAGGATCAGCCGAGTGGTTCTTGTGGGAGAACAACTCCATTTGGCTCACTAACTTCACACACCATCAGGCTTCCAAGCAGCTCTCAAGGAAACTCAGTTTTCACACTCTATGCTTAGTGCCCTTTGAGTGCATTATCTAGGAATGAACCTGGTAGAGCATCCCACACAAACGAATGCTCCACATGCGGGTTTCACATGCCACCAACTCCACATTCACAGGCAACTTCAGCGCCACAGCCGTTTTCACATAGCCCTCAATGCAAAGGCTCTAGACGCAAATATTGGTGTGAGAGCTAATTCAATCAAGGAAACACTGCATGTTGGTGAAGGGCATATTGAAGAAGGATCAGCCGAGTGGTTCTTGTGGGAGAACAACTCCATTTGGCTCACTAACTTCACACACCATCAGGCTTCCAAGCAGCTCTCAAGGAAATGCAGTTTTCACACTCTCTGCTTAGTGCCCTTTGAGTGCCTAGGACTGAAATGAAGCTTGGTGAGCATCCCACACAAACGAATGCTCCACATGCGGGTTTCACATGCCACCAACTCCACATTCACAGGCAACTTCAGCGCCACAGCGTTTTCACATAGCCTTCAATGCAAAGGCTCTAGACGCAAATATTGGTGTGAGAGCTAATTCAATCAAGGAAACACTGCATGTTGGTGAAGGGCATATTGAAGAAGGATCAGCCGAGTGGTTCTTGTGGGAGAACAACTCCATTTGGCTCACTAACTTCACACACCATCAGGCTTCCAAGCAGCTCTCAAGGAAACTCAGTTTTCACACTCTCTGCTTAGTGCCCTTTGAGTGCCTAGGACTGAAATGAAGCTTAGTGAGCATCCCACACAAACGAATGCTCCACATGCGGGTTTCACATGCCACCAACTCCACATTCACAGGCAACTTCAGCGCCACAGCGTTTTCACATAGCCTTCAATGCAAAGGCTCTAGACGCAAATATTGGTGTGAGAGCTAATTCAATCAAGGAAACACTGCATGTTGGTGAAGGGCATATTGAAGAAGGATCAGCCGAGTGGTTCTTGTGGGAGAACAACTCCATTTGGCTCACTAACTTCACACACCATCAGGCTTCCAAGCAGCTCTCAAGGAAACTCAGTTTTCACACTCTCTGCTTAGTGCCCTTTGAGTGCCTAGGACTGAAATGAAGCTTGGTGAGCATCCCACACAAACGAATGCTTCACATGCGGGTTTCACATGCCACCAACTCCACATTCACAGGCAACTTCAGCGCCACAGCCGTTTTCAGATAGCCCTCAATGCAAAGGCTCTAGACGCAAATATTGGTGTGAGAGCTAATTCAATCAAGGAAACACTGCATGTTGGTGAAGGGCATATTGAAGAAGGATCAGCCGAGTGGTTCTTGTGGGAGAACAACTCCATTTGGCTCACTAACTTCACACACCATCAGGCTTCCAAGCAGCTCTCAAGGAAACTCAGTTTTCACACTCTATGCTTAGTGCCGTTTGAGTGCGTTATCAGGAATGAACCTGGTAGAGCATCCCACACAAACGAATGCTCCACATGCGGGTTTCACATGCCACCAACTCCACATTCACAGGCAACTTCAGCGCCACAGCCGTTTTCACATAGCCCTCAATGCAAAGGCTCTAGACGCAAATATTGGTGTGAGAGCTAATTCAATCAAGGAAACACTGCATGTTGGTGAAGGGCATATTGAAGAAGGATCAGCCGAGTGGTTCTTGTGGGAGAACAACTCCATTTGGCTCACTAACTTCACACACCATCAGGCTTCCAAGCAGCTCTCAAGGAAACTCAGTTTTCACACTCTATGCTTAGTGCCCTTTGAGTGCATTATCTAGGAATGAACCTGGTAGAGCATCCCACACAAACGAATCCTCCACATGCGGGTTTCACATGCCAAAAACTCCACATTCACAGGCAACTTCAGCGCCACAGCCGTTTTCAGATAGCCCTCAATGCAAAGGCTCTAGACGCAAATATTGGTGTGAGAGCTAATTCAATCAAGGAAACACTGCATGTTGGTGAAGGGCAGATTGAAGAAGGATCAGCCGAGTGGTTCTTGTGGGAGAACAACTCCATTTGGCTCACTAACTTCACACACCATCAGGCTTCCAAGCAGCTCTCAAGGAAACTCAGTTTTCACACTCTATGCTTAGTGCCCTTTGAGTGCCTAGGACTGAAATGAAGCTTGGTAAGCATCCCACACAAACGAATGCTCCACATGCGGGTTTCACATGCCACCATCTCCACATTCACAGGCAACTTCAGCGCCACAGCCGTTTTCAGATAGCCCTCAATGCAAAGGCTCTAGACGCAAATATTGGTGTGAGAGCTAATTCAATCAAGGAAACACTGCATGTTGGTGAAGGGCATATTGAAGAAGGATCAGCCGAGTGGTTCTTGTGGGAGAACAACTCCATTTGGCTCACTAACTTCACACACCATCAGGCTTCCAAGCAGCTCTCAAGGAAACTCAGTTTTCACACTCTCTGCTTAGTGCCCTTTGAGTGCCTAGGACTGAAATGAAGCTTGGTGAGCATCCCACACAAACGAATGCTCCACATGCGGGTTTCACATGCCACCAACTCCACATTCACAGGCAACTTCAGCGCCACAGCCGTTTTCACATAGCCCTCAATGCAAAGGCTCTAGACGCAAATATTGGTGTGAGAGCTAATTCAGTCAAGGAAACACTGCATGTTGGTGAAGGGCATATTGAAGAAGGATCAGCCGAGTGGTTCTTGTGGGAGAACAACTCCATTTGGCTCACTAACTTCACACACCATCAGGCTTCCAAGCAGCTCTCAAGGAAACTCAGTTTTCACACTCTATGCTTAGTGCCCTTTGAGTGCCTAGGACTGAAATGAAGCTTGGTGAGCATCCCACACAAATGAATGCTCCACATGCGGGTTTCACATGCCACCAACTCCACATTCACAGGCAACTTCAGCATCACAGCCGTTTTCACATAGCCCTCAATGCAAAGGCTCTAGACGCAAATATTGGTTTGAGAGCTAATTCAATCAAGGAAACACTGCATGTTGGTGAAGGGCATATTGAAGAAGGATCAGCCGAGTGGTTCTTGTGGGAGAACAACTCCATTTGGCTCACTAACTTCACACACCATCAGGCTTCCAAGCAGCTCTCAAGGAAATGCAGTTTTCACACTCTCTGCTTAGTGCCCTTTGAGTGCCTAGGACTGAAATGAAGCTTGGTGAGCATCCCACACAAACGAATGCTCCACATTGCGGGTTTCACATGCCACCAACTCCACATTCACAGGCAACTTCAGCGCCACAGCGTTTTCACATAGCCTTCAATGCAAAGGCTCTAGACGCAAATATTGGTGTGAGAGCTAATTCAATCAAGGAAACACTGCATGTTGGTGAAGGGCATATTGAAGAAGGATCAGCCGAGTGGTTCTTGTGGGAGAACAACTCCATTTGGCTCACTAACTTCACACACCATCAGGCTTCCAAGCAGCTCTCAAGGAAACTCAGTTTTCACACTCTATGCTTAGTGCCCTTGAGTGCCTAGGACTGAAATGAAGCTTGGTGAGCATCCCACACAAACGAATGCTTCACATGCGGGTTTCACATGCCACCAACTCCACATTCACAGGCAACTTCAGCGCCACAGCCGTTTTCACATAGCCCTCAATGCAAAGGCTCTAGACGCAAATATTGGTGTGAGAGCTAATTCAATCAAGGAAACACTGCATGTTGGTGAAGGGCATATTGAAGAAGGATCAGCCGAGTGGTTCTTGTGGGAGAACAACTCCATTTGGCTCACTAACTTCACACACCATCAGGCTTCCAAGCAGCTCTCAAGGAAACTCAGTTTTCACACTCTATGCTTAGTGCCCTTTGAGTGCATTATCTAGGAATGAACCTGGTAGAGCATCCCACACAAACGAATGCTCCACATGCGGGTTTCACATGCCACCAACTCCACATTCACAAGCAACTTCAGCGCCACAGCCATTTTCACATAGCCCTCAATGCAAAGGCTCTAGACGCAAATATTGGTGTGAGAGCTAATTCAATCAAGGAAACACTGCATGTTGGTGAAGGGCATATTGAAGAAGGATCAGCCGAGTGGTTCTTGTGGGAGAACAACTCCATTTGGCTCACTAACTTCACACACCATCAGGCTTCCAGGCAGCTCTCAAGAAACTCAGTTTTCACACTCTCTGCTTAGTGCCCTTTGAGTGCCTAGGACTGAAATGAAGCTTGGTGAGCATCCCACACAAACGAATGCTTCACATGCGGGTTTCACATGCCACCAACTCCACATTCACAGGCAACTTCAGCGCCACAGCCGTTTTCACATAGCCCTCAATGCAAAGGCTCTAGACGCAAATATTGGTGTGAGAGCTAATTCAATCAAGGAAACACTGCATGTTGGTGAAGGGCATATTGAAGAAGGATCAGCCGAGTGGTTCTTGTGGGAGAACAACTCCATTTGGCTCACTAACTTCACACACCATCAGGCTTCCAAGCAGCTCTCAAGGAAACTCAGTTTTCACACTCTCTGCTTAGTGCCCTTTGATTGCATTATCAGGAATGAACCTGGTAGAGCATCCCACACAAACGAATGCTCCACATGCGGGTTTCACATGCCAAAAACTCCACATCACAGGCAACTTCAGCGCCACAGCCGTTTTCACATAGCCCTCAATGCAAAGGCTCTAGACGCAAATATTGGTGTGAGAGCTAATTCAATCAAGGAAACACTGCATGTTGGTGAAGGGCATATTGAAGAAGGATCAGCCGAGTGGTTCTTGTGGGAGAACAACTCCATTTGGCTCACTAACTTCACACACCATCAGGCTTCCAAGCAGCTCTCAAGGAAACTCAGTTTTCACACTCTATGCTTAGTGCCCTTTGAGTGCCTAGGACTGAAATGAAGCTTGGTAAGCATCCCACACAAACGAATGCTCCACATGCGGGTTTCACATGCCACCATCTCCACATTCACAGGCAACTTCAGCGCCACAGCCGTTTTCAGATAGCCCTCAATGCAAAGGCTCTAGACGCAAATATTGGTGTGAGAGCTAATTCAATCAAGGAAACACTGCATGTTGGTGAAGGGCATATTGAAGAAGGATCAGCCGAGTGGTTCTTGTGGGAGAACAACTCCATTTGGCTCACTAACTTCACACACCATCAGGCTTCCAAGCAGCTCTCAAGGAAACTCAGTTTTCACACTCTATGCTTAGTGCCCTTTGAGTGCATTATCTAGGAATGAACCTGGTAGAGCATCCCACACAAACGAATGCTCCACATGCGGGTTTCACATGCCACCAACTCCACATTCACAAGCAAATTCAGCGCCACAGCCATTTTCACATAGCCCTCAATGCAAAGGCTCTAGACGCAAATATTGGTGTGAGAGCTAATTCAATCAAGGAAACACTGCATGTTGGTGAAGGGCATATTGAAGAAGGATCAGCCGAGTGGTTCTTGTGGGAGAACAACTCCATTTGGCTCACTAACTTCACACACCATCAGGCTTCCAAGCAGCTCTCAAGGAAACTCAGTTTTCACACTCTCTGCTTAGTGCCCTTTGAGTGCCTAGGACTGAAATGAAGCTTGGTGAGCATCCCACACAAACGAATGCTTCACATGCGGGTTTCACATGCCACCAACTCCACATGCACAGGCAACTTCAGCGCCACAGCCGTTTTCACATAGCCCTCAATGCAAAGGCTCTAGACGCAAATATTGGTGTGAGAGCTAATTCAATCAAGGAAACACTGCATGTTGGTGAAGGGCATATTGAAGAAGGATCAGCCGAGTGGTTCTTGTGGGAGAACAACTCCATTTGGCTCACTAACTTCACACACCATCAGGCTTCCAAGCAGCTCTCAAGGAAACTCAGTTTTCACACTCTATGCTTAGTGCCCTTTGAGTGCATTATCTAGGAATGAACCTGGTAGAGCATCCCACACAAACGAATGCTCCACATGCGGGTTTCACATGCCACCAACTCCACATTCACAAGCAAATTCAGCGCCACAGCCATTTTCACATAGCCCTCAATGCAAAGGCTCTAGACGCAAATATTGGTGTGAGAGCTAATTCAATCAAGGAAGCACTGCATGTTGGTGAAGGGCATATTGAAGAAGGATCAGCCGAGTGGTTCTTGTGGGAGAACAACTCCATTTGGCTCACTAACTTCACACACCATCAGGCTTCCAAGCAGCTCTCAAGGAAACTCAGTTGTCACACTCTATGCTTACTGCCCTTTGAGTGCCTAGGACTGAAATGATGCTTGGTGAGCATCCCACACAAACGAATGCTCCACATGCGGGTTTCACATGCCACCAACTCCACATTCACAGGCAACTTCAGCGCCACAGCCGTTTTCACATAGCCCTCAATGCAAAGGCTCTAGACGCAAATATTGGTGTGAGAGCTAATTCAATCAAGGAAACACTGCATGTTGGTGAAGGGCATATTGAAGAAGGATCAGCCGAGTGGTTCTTGTGGGAGAACAACTCCATTTGGCTCACTAACTTCACACACCATCAGGCTTCCAAGCAGCTCTCAAGGAAACTCAGTTTTCACACTCTATGCTTAGTGCCCTTTGAGTGCATTATCTAGGAATGAACCTGGTAGAGCATCCCACACAAACGAATGCTCCACATGCGGGTTTCACATGCCAAAAACTCCACATTCACAGGCAACTTCAGGGCCACAGCCGTTTTCAGATAGCCCTCAATGCAAAGGCTCTAGACGCAAATATTGGTGTGAGAGCTAATTCAATCAAGGAAACACTGCATGTTGGTGAAGGGCATATTGAAGAAGGATCAGCCGAGTGGTTCTTGTGGGAGAACAACTCCATTTGGCTCACTAACTTCACACAATCAGGCTTCCAAGCAGCTCTCAAGGAAACTCAGTTTTCACACTCTATGCTTAGTGCCCTTTGAGTGCCTAGGACTGAAATGAAGCTTGGTGAGCATCCCACACAAACGAATGCTCCACATGCGGGTTTCACATGCCAAAAACTCCACATTCACAGGCAACTTCAGCGCCACAGCCGTTTTCACATAGCCCTCAATGCAAAGGCTCTAGACGCAAATATTGGTGTGAGAGCTAATTCAATCAAGGAAACACTGCATGTTGGTGAAGGGCAGATTGAAGAAGGATCAGCCGAGTGGTTCTTGTGGGAGAACAACTCCATTTGGCTCACTAACTTCACACACCATCAGGCTTCCAAGCAGCTCTCAAGGAAACTCAGTTTTCACGCTCTATGCTTAGTGCCCTTTGAGTGCATTATCTAGGAATGAACCTGGTAGAGCATCCCACACAAACGAATGCTCCACATGCGGGTTTCACATGCCACCAACTCCACATTCACAGGCAACTTCAGCGCCACAGCCGTTTTCACATAGCCCTCAATGCAAAGGCTCTAGACGCAAATATTGGTGTGAGAGCTAATTCAATCAAGGAAACACTGCATGTTGGTGAAGGGCATATTGAAGAAGGATCAGCCGAGTGGTTCTTGTGGGAGAACAACTCCATTTGGCTCACTAACTTCACACACCATCAAGCTTCCAAGCAGCTCTCAAGGAAACTCAGTTTTCTCACTCTATGCTTAGTGCCCTTTGAGTGCCTAGGACTGAAATGAAGCTTGGTGAGCATCCCACACAAACGAATGCTCCACATGCGGGTTTCACATGCCACCAACTCCACATTCACAGGCAACTTCAGCGCCACAGCCGTTTTCCCATAGCCCTCAATGCAAAGGCTCTAGACGCAAATATTGGTGTGAGAGCTAATTCAATCAAGGAAACACTGCATGATGGTGAAGGGCATATTGAAGAAGGATCAGCCGAGTGGTTCTTGTGGGAGAACAACTCCATTTGGCTCACTAACTTCACACACCATCAGGCTTCCAAGCAGCTCTCAAGGAAACTCAGTTTTCACACTCTCTGCTTAGTGCCCTTTGAGTGCATTATCTAGGAATGAACCTGGTAGAGCATCCCACACAAACGAATGCTCCACATGCGGGTTTCACATGCCAAAAACTCCACATTCACAGGCAACTTCAGGGCCACAGCCGTTTTCACATAGCCCTCAATGCAAAGGCTCTAGACGCAAATATTGGTGTGAGAGCTAATTCAATCAAGGAAACACTGCATGTTGGTGAAGGGCATATTGAAGAAGGATCAGCCGAGTGGTTCTTGTGGGAGAACAACTCCATTTGGCTCACTAACTTCACACAATCAGGCTTCCAAGCAGCTCTCAAGGAAACTCAGTTTTCACACTCTATGCTTAGTGCCCTTTGAGTGCCTAGGACTGAAATGAAGCTTGGTGAGCATCCCACACAAACGAATGCTCCACATGCGGGTTTCACATGCCAAAAACTCCACATTCACAGGCAACTTCAGCGCCACAGCCGTTTTCACATAGCCCTCAATGCAAAGGCTCTAGACGCAAATATTGGTGTGAGAGCTAATTCAATCAAGGAAACACTGCATGTTGGTGAAGGGCATATTGAAGAAGGATCAGCCGAGTGGTTCTTGTGGGAGAACAACTCCATTTGGCTCACTAACTTCACACACCATCAGGCTTCCAAGCAGCTCTCAAGGAAACTCAGTTTTCACACTCTATGCTTAGTGCCCTTTGAGTGCATTATCTAGGAATGAACCTGGTAGAGCATCCCACACAAACGAATGCTCCACATGCGGGTTTCACATGCCACCAACTCCACATTCACAGGCAACTTCAGCGCCACAGCCGTTTTCACATAGCCCTCAATGCAAAGGCTCTAGACGCAAATATTGGTGTGAGAGCTAATTCAATCAAGGAAACACTGCATGTTGGTGAAGGGCATATTGAAGAAGGATCAGCCGAGTGGTTCTTGTGGGAGAACAACTCCATTTGGCTCACTAACTTCACACACCATCAGGCTTCCAAGCAGCTCTCAAGGAAACTCAGTTTTCACACTCTATGCTTAGTGCCCTTTGAGTGCATTATCTAGGAATGAACCTGGTAGAGCATCCCACACAAACGAATGCTCCACATGCGGGTTTCACATGCCAAAAACTCCACATTCACAGGCAACTTCAGCGCCACAGCCGTTTTCACATAGCCCTCAATGCAAAGGCTCTAGACGCAAATATTGGTGTGAGAGCTAATTCAATCAAGGAAACACTGCATGTTGGTGAAGGGCATATTGAAGAAGGATCAGCCGAGTGGTTCTTGTGGGAGAACAACTCCATTTGGCTCACTAACTTCACACAATCAGGCTTCCAAGCAGCTCTCAAGGAAACTCAGTTTTCACACTCTATGCTTAGTGCCCTTTGAGTGCCTAGGACTGAAATGAAGCTTGGTGAGCATCCCACACAAACGAATGCTCCACATGCGGGTTTCACATGCCAAAAACTCCACATTCACAGGCAACTTCAGCGCCACAGCCGTTTTCACATAGCCCTCAATGCAAAGGCTCTAGACGCAAATATTGGTGTGAGAGCTAATTCAATCAAGGAAACACTGCATGTTGGTGAAGGGCATATTGAAGAAGGATCAGCCGAGTGGTTCTTGTGGGAGAACAACTCCATTTGGCTCACTAACTTCACACACCATCAGGCTTCCAAGCAGCTCTCAAGGAAACTCAGTTTTCACACTCTATGCTTAGTGCCCTTTGAGTGCATTATCTAGGAATGAACCTGGTAGAGCATCCCACACAAACGAATGCTCCACATGCGGGTTTCACATGCCACCAACTCCACATTCACAGGCAACTTCAGCGCCACAGCCGTTTTCACATAGCCCTCAATGCAAAGGCTCTAGACGCAAATATTGGTGTGAGAGCTAATTCAATCAAGGAAACACTGCATGTTGGTGAAGGGCATATTGAAGAAGGATCAGCCGAGTGGTTCTTGTGGGAGAACAACTCCATTTGGCTCACTAACTTCACACACCATCAGGCTTCCAAGCAGCTCTCAAGGAAACTCAGTTTTCACACTCTATGCTTAGTGCCCTTTGAGTGCCTAGGACTGAAATGATGCTTGGTGAGCATCCCACACAAACGAATGCTCCACATACGGGTTTCACATGCCACCAACTCCACATTCACAGGCAACTTCAGCGCCACAGCCGTTTTCACATAGCCCTCAATGCAAAGGCTCTAGACGCAAATATTGGTGTGAGAGCTAATTCAATCAAGGAAACACTGCATGTTGGTGAAGGGCATATTGAAAAAGGATCAGCCGAGTGGTTCTTGTGGGAGAACAACTCCATTTGGCTCACTAACTTCACACACCATCAGGCTTCCAAGCAGCTCTCAAGGAAACTCAGATTTCACACTCTATGCTTAGTGCCCTTTGAGTGCATTATCTAGGAATGAACCTTGTAGAGCATCCCACACAAACGAATGCTCCACATGCGGGTTTCACATGCCAAAAACTCCACATTCACAGGCAACTTCAGGGCCACAGCCATTTTCAGATAGCCCTCAATGCAAAGGCTCTAGACGCAAATATTGGTGTGAGAGCTAATTCAATCAAGGAAACACTGCATGTTGGTGAAGGGCATATTGAAGAAGGATCAGCCGAGTGGTTCTTGTGGGAGAACAACTCCATTTGGCTCACTAACTTCACACACCATCAGGCTTCCAAGCAGCTCTCAAGGAAACTCAGTTTTCTCACTCTATGCTTAGTGCCCTTTGAGTGCCTAGGACTGAAATGAAGCTTGGTGAGCATCCCACACAAACGAATGCTCCACATGCGGGTTTCACATGCCACCAACTCCACATTCACAGGCAACTTCAGCGCCACAGCCGTTTTCACATAGCCCTCAATGCAAAGGCTCTAGACGCAAATATTGGTGTGAGAGCTAATTCAATCAAGGAAACACTGCATGTTGGTGAAGGGCATATTGAAGAAGGATCAGCCGAGTGGTTCTTGTGGGAGAACAACTCCATTTGGCTCACTAACTTCACACACCATCAGGCTTCCAAGCAGCTCTCAAGGAAACTCAGTTTTCACACTCTCTGCTTAGTGCCCTTTGAGTGCATTATCTAGGAATGAACCTGGTAGAGCATCCCACACAAACGCATGCTCCACATGCGGGTTTCACATGCCAAAAACTCCACATTCACAGGCAACTTCAGGGCCACAGCCGTTTTCAGATAGCCCTCAATGCAAAGGCTCTAGACGCAAATATTGGTGTGAGAGCTAATTCAATCAAGGAAACACTGCATGTTGGTGAAGGGCATATTGAAGAAGGATCAGCCGAGTGGTTCTTGTGGGAGAACAACTCCATTTGGCTCACTAACGTCACACAATCAGGCTTCCAAGCACCTCTCAAGGAAACTCAGTTTTCACACTCTATGCTTAGTGCCCTTTGAGTGCCTAGGACTGAAATGAAGCTTGGTGAGCATCCCACACAAACGAATGCTCCACATGCGGGTTTCACATGCCAAAAACTCCACATTCACAGGCAACTTCAGCGCCACAGCCGTTTTCACATAGCCCTCAATGCAAAGGCTCTAGACGCAAATATTGGTGTGAGAGCTAATTCAATCAAGGAAACACTGCATGTTGGTGAAGGGCATATTGAAGAAGGATCAGCCGAGTGGTTCTTGTGGGAGAACAACTCCATTTGGCTCACTAACTTCACACACCATCAGGCTTCCAAGCAGCTCTCAAGGAAACTCAGTTTTCACACTCTATGCTTAGTGCCCTTTGAGTGCCTAGGACTGAAATGATGCTTGGTGAGCATCCCACACAAACGAATGCTCCACATACGGGTTTCACATGCCACCAACTCCACATTCACAGGCAACTTCAGCGCCACAGCCGTTTTCACATAGCCCTCAATGCAAAGGCTCTAGACGCAAATATTGGTGTGAGAGCTAATTCAATCAAGGAAACACTGCATGTTGGTGAAGGGCATATTGAAGAAGGATCAGCCGAGTGGTTCTTGTGGGAGAACAACTCCATTTGGCTCACTAACTTCACACACCATCAGGCTTCCAAGCAGCTCTCAAGGAAACTCAGTTTTCACACTCTATGCTTAGTGCCCTTTGAGTGCCTAGGACTGAAATGAAGCTTGGTGAGCATCCCACACAAACGAATGCTCCATATGCGGGTTTCACATGCCAAAAACTCCACATTCACAGGCAATTTCAGCGCCACAGCCATTTTCACATAGCCCTCAATGCAAAGGCTCTAGACGCAAATGTTGGTGTGAGAGCTAATTCAATCAAGGAAACACTGCATGTTGGTGAAGGGCATATTGAAGAAGTATCAGCCGAGTGGTTCTTGTGGGAGAACAACTCCATTTGGCTCACTAACTTCACACACCATCAGGCTTCCAAGCAGCTCTCAAGGAAACTCAGTTTTCACACTCTATGCTTAGTGCCCTTTGAGTGCATTATCTAGGAATGAACCTGGTAGAGCATCCCACACAAACGAATGCTCCACATGCGGGTTTCACATGCCACCAACTCCACATTCACAGGCAACTTCAGCGCCACAGCCGTTTTCACATAGCCCTCAATGCAAAGGCTCTAGACGCAAATGTTGGTGTGAGAGCTAATTCAATCAAGGAAACACTGCATGTTGGTGAAGGGCATATTGAAGAAGGATCAGCCGAGTGGTTCTTGTGGGAGAACAACTCCATTTGGCTCACTAACTTCACACACCATCAGGCTTCCAAGCAGCTCTCAAGGAAACTCAGTTTTCTCACTCTATGCTTAGTGCCCTTTGAGTGCATTATCTAGGAATGAACCTGGTAGAGCATCCCACACAAACGAATGCTCCACATGCGGGTTTCACATGCCACCAACTCCACATTCACAGGCAACTTCAGCGCCACAGCCGTTTTCACATAGCCCTCAATGCAAAGGCTCTAGACGCAAATATTGGTGTGAGAGCTAATTCAATCAAGGAAACACTGCATGTTGGTGAAGGGCATATTGAAGAAGGATCAGCCGAGTGGTTCTTGTGGGAGAACAACTCCACTTGGCTCACTAACTTCACACACCATCAGGCTTCCAAGCAGCTCTCAAGGAAACTCAGTTTTCACACTCTATGCTTAGTGCCCTTTGAGTGCATTATCTAGGAATGAACCTGGTAGAGCATCCCACACAAACGAATGCTCCACATGCGGGTTTCACATGCCACCAACTCCACATTCACAGGCAACTTCAGCGCCACAGCCGTTTTCACATAGCCCTCAATGCAAAGGCTCTAGACGCAAATATTGGTGTGAGAGCTAATTCAATCAAGGAAACACTGCATGTTGGTGAAGGGCATATTGAAGAAGGATCAGCCGAGTGGTTCTTGTGGGAGAACAACTCCATTTGGCTCACTAACTTCACACACCATCAGGCTTCCAAGCAGCTCTCAAGGAAACTCAGTTTTCACACTCTATTCTTAGTGCCCTTTGAGTGCATTATCTAGGAATGAACCTGGTAGAGCATCCCACACAAACGAATGCTCCACATGCGGGTTTCACATGCCACCAACTCCACATTCACAGGCAACTTCAGCGCCACAGCCGTTTTCACATAGCCCTCAATGCAAAGGCTCTAGACGCAAATATTGGTGTGAGAGCTAATTCAATCAAGGAAACACTGCATGTTGGTGAAGGGCATATTGAAGAAGGATCAGCCGAGTGGTTCTTGTGGGAGAACAACTCCATTTGGCTCACTAACTTCACACACCATCAGGCTTCCAAGCAGCTCTCAAGGAAACTCAGTTTTCACACTCTATGCTTAGTGCCCTTTGAGTGCCTACAACTGAAATGATGATTGGTGAGCATCCCACACAAACGAATGCTCCACATAGGGGTTTCACATGCCACCAACTCCACATTCACAGGCAACTTCAGCGCCACAGCCGTTTTCACATAGCCCTCAATGCAAAGGCTCTAGACGCAAATATTGGTGTGAGAGCTAATTCAATCAAGGAAACACTGCATGTTGGTGAAGGGCATATTGAAGAAGGATCAGCCGAGTGGTTCTTGTGGGAGAACAACTCCATTTGGCTCACTAACTTCACACACCATCAGGCTTCCAAGCAGCTCTCAAGGAAACTCAGTTTTCACACTCTATGCTTAGTGCCCTTTGAGTGCCTAGGACTGAAATGAAGCTTGGTGAGCATCCCACACAAACGAATGCTCCATATGCGGGTTTCACATGCCAAAAACTCCACATTCACAGGCAACTTCAGGGCCACAGCCGTTTTCAGATAGCCCTCAATGCAAAGGCTCTAGACGCAAATATTGGTGTGAGAGCTAATTCAATCAAGGAAACACTGCATGTTGGTGAAGGGCATATTGAAGAAGGATCAGCCGAGTGGTTCTTGTGGGAGAACAACTCCATTTGGCTCACTAACTTCACACACCATCAGGCTTCCAAGCAGCTCTCAAGGAAACTCAGTTTTCTCACTCTATGCTTAGTGCCCTTTGAGTGCCTAGGACTGAAATGAAGCTTGGTGAGCATCCCACACAAACGAATGCTCCACATGCGGGTTTCACATGCCACCAACTCCACATTCACAGGCAACTTCAGCGCCACAGCCGTTTTCACATAGCCCTCAATGCAAAGGCTCTAGACGCAAATATTGGTGTGAGAGCTAATTCAATCAAGGAAACACTGCATGTTGGTGAAGGGCATATTGAAGAAGGATCAGCCGAGTGGTTCTTGTGGGAGAACAACTCCATTTGGCTCACTAACTTCACACACCATCAGGCTTCCAAGCAGCTCTCAAGGAAACTCAGTTTTCACACTCTATTCTTAGTGCCCTTTGAGTGCATTATCTAGGAATGAACCTGGTAGAGCATCCCACACAAACGAATGCTCCACATGCGGGTTTCACATGCCACCAACTCCACATTCACAGGCAACTTCAGCGCCACAGCCGTTTTCACATAGCCCTCAATGCAAAGGCTCTAGACGCAAATATTGGTGTGAGAGCTAATTCAATCAAGGAAACACTGCATGTTGGTGAAGGGCATATTGAAGAAGGATCAGCCGAGTGGTTCTTGTGGGAGAACAACTCCATTTGGCTCACTAACTTCACACACCATCAGGCTTCCAAGCAGCCCTCAAGGAAACTCAGTTTTCACACTCTATGCTTAGTGCCCTTTGAGTGCATTATCTAGGAATGAACCTGGTAGAGCATCCCACACAAACGAATGCTCCACATGCGGGTTTCACATGCCAAAAACTCCACATTCACAGGCAACTTCAGCGCCACAGCCGTTTTCACATAGCCCTCAATGCAAAGGCTCTAGACGCAAATATTGGGGTGAGAGCTAATTCAATCAAGGAAACACTGCATGTTGGTGAAGGGCATATTGAAGAAGGATCAGCCGAGTGGTTCTTGTGGGAGAACAACTCCATTTGGCTCACTAACTTCACACACCATCAGGCTTCCAAGCAGCTCTCAAGGAAACTCAGTTTTCACACTCTATGCTTAGTGCCCTTTGAGTGCCTAGGACTGAAATGAAGCTTGGTGAGCATCCCACACAAACGAATGCTCCATATGCGGGTTTCACATGCCAAAAACTCCACATTCACAGGCAACTTCAGCGCCACAGCCATTTTCAGATAGCCCTCAATGCAAAGGCTCTAGACGCAAATGTTGGTGTGAGAGCTAATTCAATCAAGGAAACACTGCATGTTGGTGAAGGGCATATTGAAGAAGGATCAGCCGAGTGGTTCTTGTGGGAGAACAACTCCATTTGGCTCACTAACTTCACACACCATCAGGCTTCCAAGCAGCTCTCAAGGAAACTCAGTTTTCACACTCTATGCTTAGTGCCCTTTGAGTGCATTATCTAGGAATGAACCTGGTAGAGCATCCCACACAAACGAATGCTCCACATGCGGGTTTCACATGCCACCAACTCCACATTCACAGGCAACTTCAGCGCCACAGCCGTTTTCACATAGCCCTCAATGCAAAGGCTCTAGACGCAAATGTTGGTGTGAGAGCTAATTCAATCAAGGAAACACTGCATGTTGGTGAAGGGCATATTGAAGAAGGATCAGCCGAGTGGTTCTTGTGGGAGAACAACTCCATTTGGCTCACTAACTTCACACAATCAGGCTTCCAAGCAGCTCTCAAGGAAACTCAGTTTTCACACTCTATGCTTAGTGCCCTTTGAGTGCCTAGGACTGAAATGAAGCTTGGTGAGCATCCCACACAAACGAATGCTCCATATGCGGGTTTCACATGCCAAAAACTCCACATTCACAGGCAACTTCAGCGCCACAGCCATTTTCAGATAGCCCTCAATGCAAAGGCTCTAGACGCAAATGTTGGTGTGAGAGCTAATTCAATCAAGGAAACACTGCATGTTGGTGAAGGGCATATTGAAGAAGTATCAGCCGAGTGGTTCTTGTGGGAGAACAACTCCATTTGGCTCACTAACTTCACACACCATCAGGCTTCCAAGCAGCTCTCAAGGAAACTCAGTTTTCACACTCTATGCTTAGTGCCCTTTGAGTGCATTATCTAGGAATGAACCTGGTAGAGCATCCCACACAAACGAATGCTCCACATGCGGGTTTCACATGCCACCAACTCCACATTCACAGGCAACTTCAGCGCCACAGCCGTTTTCACATAGCCCTCAATGCAAAGGCTCTAGACGCAAATGTTGGTGTGAGAGCTAATTCAATCAAGGAAACACTGCATGTTGGTGAAGGGCATATTGAAGAAGGATCAGCCGAGTGGTTCTTGTGGGAGAACAACTCCATTTGGCTCACTAACTTCACACACCATCAGGCTTCCAAGCAGCTCTCAAGGAAACTCAGTTTTCACACTCTATGCTTAGTGCCCTTTGAGTGCATTATCTAGGAATGAACCTGGTAGAGCATCCCACACAAACGAATGCTCCACATGCGGGTTTCACATGCCACCAACTCCACATTCACAGGCAACTTCAGCGCCACAGCCGTTTTCACATAGCCCTCAATGCAAAGGCTCTAGACGCAAATATTGGTGTGAGAGCTAATTCAATCAAGGAAACACTGCATGTTGGTGAAGGGCATATTGAAGAAGGATCAGCCGAGTGGTTCTTGTGGGAGAACAACTCCACTTGGCTCACTAACTTCACACACCATCAGGCTTCCAAGCAGCTCTCAAGGAAACTCAGTTTTCACACTCTATGCTTAGTGCCCTTTGAGTGCATTATCTAGGAATGAACCTGGTAGAGCATCCCACACAAACGAATGCTCCACATGCGGGTTTCACATGCCAAAAACTCCACATTCACAGGCAACTTCAGCGCCACAGCCGTTTTCACATAGCCCTCAATGCAAAGCTCTAGACGCAAATATTGGTGTGAGAGCTAATTCAATCAAGGAAACACTGCATGTTGGTGAAGGGCATATTGAAGAAGGATCAGCCGAGTGGTTCTTGTGGGAGAACAACTCCATTTGGCTCACTAACTTCACACACCATCAGGCTTCCAAGCAGCTCTCAAGGAAACTCAGTTTTCTCACTCTATGCTTAGTGCCCTTTGAGTGCCTAGGACTGAAATGAAGCTTGGTGAGCATCCCACACAAACGAATGCTCCACATGCGGGTTTCACATGCCACCAACTCCACATTCACAGGCAACTTCAGCGCCACAGCCATTTTCCGATAGCCCTCAATTCAAAGGCTCTAGACGCAAATATTGGTGTGAGAGCTAATTCAATCAAGGAAACACTGCATGTTGGTGAAGGGCATATTGAAGAAGGATCAGCCGAGTGGTTCTTGTGGGAGAACAACTCCATTTGGCTCACTAACTTCACACAATCAGGCTTCCAAGCAGCTCTCAAGTAAACTCAGTTTTCACACTCTATGCTTAGTGCCCTTTGAGTGCCTAGGACTGAAATGAAGCTTGGTGAGCATCCCACACAAACGAATGCTCCACATGCGGGTTTCACATGCCACCAACTCCACATTCACAGGCAACTTCAGCGCCACAGCCGTTTTCACATAGCCCTCAATGCAAAGGCTCTAGACGCAAATATTGGTGTGAGAGCTAATTCAATCAAGGAAACACTGCATGTTGGTGAAGGGCATATTGAAGAAGGATCAGCCGAGTGGTTCTTGTGGGAGAACAACTCCATTTGGCTCACTAACTTCACACACCATCAGGCTTCCAAGCAGCTCTCAAGGAAACTCAGTTTTCACACTCTATGCTTAGTGCCCTTTGAGTGCCAAGGACTGAAATGAAGCTTGGTAAGCATCCCACACAAACGAATGCTCCACATACGGGTTTCACATGCCAAAAACTCCACATTCACAGGCAACTTCAGCGCCACAGCCGTTTTCACATAGCCCTCAATGCAAAGGCTCTAGACGCAAATATTGGTGTGAGAGCTAATTACATCAAGGAAACACTGCATGTTGGTGAAGGGCATATTGAAGAAGGATCAGCCGAGTGGTTCTTGTGGGAGAACAACTCCATTTGGCTCACTAACTTCACACACCATCAGGCTTCCAAGCAGCCCTCAAGGAAACTCAGTTTTCACACTCTATGCTTAGTGCCCTTTGAGTGCATTATCTAGGAATGAACCTGGTAGAGCATCCCACACAAACGAATGCTCCACATGCGGGTTTCACATGCCAAAAACTCCACATTCACAGGCAACTTCAGCGCCACAGCCGTTTTCACATAGCCCTCAATGCAAAGGCTCTAGACGCAAATATTGGTGTGAGAGCTAATTCAATCAAGGAAACACGGCATGTTGGTGAAGGGCATATTGAAGAAGGATCAGCCGAGTGGTTCTTGTGGGAGAACAACTCCATTTGGCTCACTAACTTCACACACCATCAGGCTTCCAAGCAGCTCTCAAGGAAACTCAGTTTTCACACTCTATGCTTAGTGCCCTTTGAGTGCATTATCTAGGAATGAACCTGGTAGAGCATCCCACACAAACGAATGCTCCACATGCGGGTTTCACATGCCACCAACTCCACATTCACAGGCAACTTCAGCGCCACAGCCATTTTCACATAGCCCTCAATGCAAAGGCTCTAGACGCAAATATTGGTGTGAGAGCTAATTCAATCAAGGAAACACTGCATGTTGGTGAAGGGCATATTGAAGAAGGATCAGCCGAGTGGTTCTTGTGGGAGAACAACTCCATTTGGCTCACTAACTTCACACACCATCAGGCTTCCAAGCAGCTCTCAAGTAAACTCAGTTTTCACACTCTATGCTTAGTGCCCTTTGAGTGCCTAGGACTGAAATGATGCTTGGTGAGCATCCCACACAAACGAATGCTCCACATACGGGTTTCACATGCCACCAACTCCACATTCACAGGCAACTTCAGCGCCACAGCCGTTTTCACATAGCCCTCAATGCAAAGGCTCTAGACGCAAATATTGGTGTGAGAGCTAATTCAATCAAGGAAACACTGCATGTTGGTGAAGGGCATATTGAAGAAGGATCAGCCGAGTGGTTCTTGTGGGAGAACAACTCCATTTGGCTCACTAACTTCACACACCATCAGGCTTCCAAGCAGCTCTCAAGGAAACTCAGTTTTCACACTCTATGCTTAGTGCCCTTTGAGTGCATTATCTAGGAATGAACCTGGTAGAGCATCCCACACAAACAAATGCTCCACATGCGGGTTTCACATGCCAAAAACTCCACATTCACAGGCAACTTCAGGGCCACAGCCGTTTTCAGATAGCCCTCAATGCAAAGGCTCTAGACGCAAATATTGGTGTGAGAGCTAATTCAATCAAGGAAACACTGCATGTTGGTGAAGGGCATATTGAAGAAGGATCAGCCGAGTGGTTCTTGTGGGAGAACAACTCCATTTGGCTCACTAACTTCACACACCATCAGGCTTCCAAGCAGCTCTCAAGGAAACTCAGTTTTCTCACTCTATGCTTAGTGCCCTTTGAGTGCCTAGGACTGAAATGAAGCTTGGTGAGCATCCCACACAAACGAATGCTCCACATGCGGGTTTCACATGCCACCAACTCCACATGCACAGGCAACTTCAGCGCCACAGCCGTTTTCACATAGCCCTCAATGCAAAGGCTCTAGACGCAAATATTGGTGTGAGAGCTAATTCAATCAAGGAAACACTGCATGTTGGTGAAGGGCATATTGAAGAAGGATCAGCCGAGTGGTTCTTGTGGGAGAACAACTTCATTTGGCTCACTAACTTCACACACCATCAGGCTTCCAAGCAGCTCTCAAGGAAACTCAGTTTCACGCTCTATGCTTAGTGCCCTTTGAGTGCATTATCTAGAATGAACCTGGTAGAGCATCCCACACAAACGAATGCTCCACATGCGGGTTTCACATGCCACCAACTCCACATTCACAGGCAACTTCAGCGCCACAGCCGTTTTCACATAGCCCTCAATGCAAAGGCTCTAGACGCAAATATTGGTGTGAGAGCTAATTCAATCAAGGAAACACTGCATGTTGGTGAAGGGCATATTGAAGAAGGATCAGCCGAGTGGTTCTTGTGGGAGAACAACTCCATTTGGCTCACTAACTTCACACAATCAGGCTTCCAAGCAGCTCTCAAGGAAACTCAGTTTTCACACTCTATGCTTAGTGCCCTTTGAGTGCCTAGGACTGAAATGAAGCTTGGTGAGCATCCATCCCACACAAACGAATGCTCCACATACGGGTTTCACATGCCACCAACTCCACATTCACAGGCAACTTCAGCGCCACAGCCGTTTTCACATAGCCCTCAATGCAAAGGCTCTAGACGCAAATATTGGTGTGAGAGCTAATTCAATCAAGGAAACACTGCATGTTGGTGAAGGGCATATTGAAGAAGGATCAGCCGAGTGGTTCTTGTGGTGAGAACAACTCCATTTGGCTCACTAACTTCACACACCATCAGGCTTCCAAGCAGCTCTCAAGGAAACTCAGTTTTCTCACTCTATGCTTAGTGCCCTTTGAGTGCCTAGGACTGAAATGAAGCTTGGTGAGCATCCCACACAAACGAATGCTCCACATGCGGGTTTCACATGCCACCAACTCCACATTCACAGGCAACTTCAGCGCCACAGCCATTTTCACATAGCCCTCAATGCAAAGGCTCTAGACGCAAATATTGGTGTGAGAGCTAATTCAATCAAGGAAACACTGCATGTTGGTGAAGGGGCATATTGAAGAAGGATCAGCCGAGTGGTTCTTGTGGGAGAACAACTCCATTTGGCTCACTAACTTCACACACCATCAGGCTTCCAAGCAGCTCTCAAGGAAACTCAGTTTTCACGCTCTATGCTTAGTGCCCTTTGAGTGCATTATCTAGGAATGAACCTGGTAGAGCATCCCACACAAACGAATGCTCCACATGCGGGTTTCACATGCCACCAACTCCACATTCACAGGCAACTTCAGCGCCACAGCCATTTTCCGATAGCCCTCAATTCAAAGGCTCTAGACGCAAATATTGGTGTGAGAGCTAATTCAATCAAGGAAACACTGCATGTTGGTGAAGGGCATATTGAAGAAGGATCAGCCGAGTGGTTCTTGTGGGAGAACAACTCCATTTGGCTCACTAACTTCACACACCATCAGGCTTCCAAGCAGCTCTCAAGGGAAACTCAGTTTTCACACTCTATGCTTAGTGCCCTTTGAGTGCATTATCTAGGAATGAACCTGGTAGAGCATCCCACACAAACGAATGCTCCACATGCGGGTTTCACATGCCACCAACTCCACATTCACAGGCAACTTCAGCGCCACAGCCATTTTCACATAGCCCTCAATGCAAAGGCTCTAGACGCAAATATTGGTGTGAGAGCTAATTCAATCAAGGAAACACTGCATGTTGGTGAAGGGCATATTGAAGAAGGATCAGCCGAGTGGTTCTTGTGGGAGAACAACTCCATTTGGCTCACTAACTTCACACACCATCAGGCTTCCAAGCAGCTCTCAAGGAAACTCAGTTTTCACACTCTATGCTTAGTGCCCTTTGAGTGCCTAGGACTGAAATGATGCTTGGTGAGCATCCCACACAAACGAATGCTCCACATGCGGGTTTCACATGCCACCAACTCCACATTCACAGGCAACTTCAGCGCCACAGCCGTTTTCACATAGCCCTCAATGCAAAGGCTCTAGACGCAAATATTGGTGTGAGAGCTAATTCAATCAAGGAAACACTGCATGTTGGTGAAGGGCATATTGAAGAAGGATCAGCCGAGTGGTTCTTGTGGGAGAACAACTCCATTTGGCTCACTAACTTCACACACCATCAGGCTTCCAAGCAGCTCTCAAGTAAACTCAGTTTTCACACTCTATGCTTAGTGCCCTTTGAGTGCATTATCTAGGAATGAACCTGGTAGAGCATCCCACACAAACGAATGCTCCACATGCGGGTTTCACATGCCAAAAACTCCACATTCACAGGCAACTTCAGGGCCACAGCTGTTTTCAGATAGCCCTCAATGCAAAGGCTCTAGACGCAAATATTGGTGTGAGAGCTAATTCAATCAAGGAAACACTGCATGTTGGTGAAGGGCATATTGAAGAAGGATCAGCCAAGTGGTTTCTTGTGGGAGAACAACTCCATTTGGCTCACTAACTTCACACACCATCAGGCTTCCAAGCAGCTCTCAAGGAAACTCAGTTTTCTCACTCTATGCTTAGTGCCCTTTGAGTGCCTAGGACTGAAATGAAGCTTGGTGAGCATCCCACACAAAC
>NW_026700087.1:0-52924 GCF_030435755.1 Ochotona princeps
GAACAGCAGAGAAAACTTTACGTGGGCTAAGGCGCCCGCGGCGGAACGAGTGCTGCGTACGGGCGTATAGCGGGTGCTCGCCTGGAAATCTGCGCAAAAGGCGCTGCTGCTGCGTCCAGTCGTGCGCTCCATAATCACGGAATTCAAATGTATCCTGTGATCCGCGGTTCTGTCAGCGAGAAAAGCAGATTGCGGCTATTTGTCGTTCTTCCAGAGGTGCGCGGAGCACACGGAGAGGATCAAACCTCTAGGGGATGCTCCTAGAATAGGTGAACAGCGGAATGCTACAGCTACCCTTGTGTTTGCGCAGCGCTTGCACTGGCTCGTTACCTCCTGTGAGCCTTCAGTGTGACGATCAAATGCAGGGCTCTGCGATGAAGGCGCCTGTGCACGCGTACAAGGCGTGCCTGCGGCATGGGTACAGGACTTGAGATCTTGGCCTGGTACGTCGTGGAACCGGGAGAAGTTGTAAAGGGGTGCTGGGTGCCCGACTATGCTTCCTGCGCTGACCATGACCTGTTTTCCGGAGGTAGTAACACAGTACGCAAGCACTGCGTAGTAGTTCAGAGGCGGACGCGGTGAGACGCTCACCAGAGCTCAACGATGTGGCCTAGAAATTGCGCTGCGCCAAGTCAATTGACGTGCGCGCTGCGCATTTGAATCGCTTCCAGGATTGCGGCCCAGGTGCGCACAGGGTCCCCACTAGCAATAAAATGCTTGGCCTGTGGCCACGCGATAGATACCGTTCTCGGACCTCGGGGGCGGCTGGGACATTGCACCTACTGCTCTGCGCGCCAGGCCTGCAGCACTTTTTGCCCGCGCTAATGCGCACAACGACGCCGGTGCTGTAGCTGATGCCGGCAGAGCTATGCAAACGTATAGGAAGGCTATTAGCTTACACGGACATTGATGGACACATGGATCACCTAATAAGGTATCTGCGCGCCCGAATCCTTTTGTAAGCGTGAGAGCCGTGCTAAAAGCTTGTCGCTCCACACTTGTTGCTCCGGACCCATCCGGAGAGACTGGATTTCATGTGCTCTGCATCAGCTGTGTGCGAGGCAGGCACCAGCCTCGAAAGGCGGACTTTTTAGTAGGGGTCGGATGTCGCCTGTCATCATCCATAGGCTGCTTTGCTTCTCGCTTGGCCAGGGCATAAGATTGATCCGGCATTGAGACTGCTCTGCGGGAGCCTGTAGAGGGCTTCGTCAGGTGAGACGTGCAGACCGAAAGTGCTTCTACTCTGTCAGCATATCGGAAAAGCGGAAGCCTTGTAAGAGGTTGTGGTACGGCCGCCCTTCCGAATGAGCCGACCCGCGCCTTCAAGCGGCTCTAGACAGCCACGATTGTTTCCGGTGGATTTCCAGGCGTAGTAAGAGAGGTCTGTAATTCATTTTTTGTTTGCTTTTGAAAATGACAGATCTCAGGGTTTGTGACGTTAGTATTGTGCCGTGCGTGGTGATACACACAACAAATGCACAGGGAGTCAAGGCTGCTTTTACTACAGAACAACGCCTTCTGGGGGTCACATGCGCTGGTGCGCAGTTTATTCACTGCCCCGTAGGCGCTGGCGATGCATCGGCTCTGCGCGGAAGCTCTCGTGGTAGCAAAAAAATATCTCGCCGCTGGGTCCTTTGGCACGTCCACATAAACACTGTCGGTACTAAATGTATTTACCATTTGTATCGACAGGGCTCTAACCAAATATGGATCTAGAGCTACAACAGTCTGTACGTCTCAAAGTAGCCAGGGTAGCCCGGAGTACAGTGCTGTCAGAGAAGAACCAACTAGCCTGGAATACGTAATCTTGACCGGTCGGCCATCATTCTGGGTTCATGATTGGTTTATCAGCAACCAAATGTGTTTGTGTGGTCGTTGATGTCGTTCCAAGCGTGTCCGATAGTAGGCAAGGCAACCTCAAGCACCGCGAGTAATGCGCGTGAGAAGGGCCGAGGATTTTGCTCTGACATTGCTTCATTAGCCCTAGACAGTCACGATGTATGATGAGCGACAATTGGAACTAGCTCCATGTTGCACACAGCCCAGGACCCGTGCTCGGTGTTCGACTTCACAGTGGTTTGTGCTAAGGTGCTGGTCCGCGAGGATTGTGGACTAGTCCAGTAACAAGCATGGCTTCGTGCATCGTACGGTGAGGTAGCAACTTGTGAGCGCGAAGGAGCGTTGGGCTGGGATCAGGACTGCCGCGCGGCCACCCCCACGTGATTCCTGTAGCTGTGATAGGCGTAATCGTAGAGGTCTATGTATGGGGGCTCATCTACGGGTGGCTATTGTCAGCGCGGACCTGACCGATGCGGAGTCTCAGTCCATCTAGGTCGCGAAGCAGCTTCCTCCTGGGGAGAGTGCCTCGGCGCAGCGGACTGCTAAATCGCACACGACAAGAACGACGTGTTCAGGATAGAATAAGCGGTCGGCTGTCATCCTTGTCAAACATGCCTGAATGGTACATGCCGTTGGTCAGGTCGCGTCTGCGGTTCCGAAGTTCTTCACCGCTCAATGGCGCGTCGTCCAGCTATGCACGTGGCAGAGTCTCGCTAACTGGCGAGGACTACTGGATTACACTGCAACGATGTTTAGAAAACTCGCACGTAGAGGCTGAACCGATCGCTCGTTGTCAGACTCACTTGGGACAGACGTGAGAGCAGATTCAAATCCCTACCCGGTAGTGTTTGTGCTCCCGAGTACCTGAGCAGTGGCAGGAATAGCCCTATTAGTATTCCTAGTATCTGGATGATGGTGTACACGAGGGCTTGATGTCGTCCGTACAATATGGTTTACATATGAAAGACGGTTGACGCAGAGCCAGTACGGTCTGGACGAGGCTTAGCGGCCCACCAGCTGGGATCAGCGGTCTGGACTGTCGGATTGTCGATTTGCTCTCGCTTATGAAAAATACCAAGCGACACGCGCAGCCTTGCTGCTATGTCGTACGGTGGTACATTCACAGTGGGCTGGCCTCACACACCGGCGTTCATACGCAACAGCGGAACCTGACTAGGGAGAGCGCTCTAAAAGGCTTCACATGTAGCTCCGTGCCTGCTTCCATGGACAGCCGGGCGGCATACGCCCCCTTGCGCTGCCTCCAACATTCAACTCTAAAAGCTCCACTATAGGGCTACAATAAAGAATCAAGTGCGCCGAGAGCTCCTCTGCACTGTCGTTGTACCACGTAGAGAGCGAGTCTAGGACAGTGCATAGCTGCGTATATGGTCCCACCAGGATACAGTGTATGCTCGCCCTAACAATGGGGGCGCCGGTGGAACCCCGTAATTAGAAGTGGTGAGCCTACGCCAGCGTGATCACGGACCACGATGAGCACGCAGCAGAGAACACGACCACGACGGTCGTATTCTGCCACCTGCTTAAACTCCGCGCATGTCAGTGTTAACTTGCACAGATTCCACCACCCAGCAGCGTTTCGCTCGCACATATCCTAGACAAGAAAGCTGCGCAGCGCTGCCGCATCGCGACCATTGGAATGTCGGCTCTTGCAGCTCCGTTTAGTGTCCCTGTACAGCTACCTATACAATCCGCGTGTCATTCCTGAAACTCCTTCTGGGGTATTAGCGAGATGAGTCACCAGGGTACTAGAAAAGTGTCAGATTTCTCCCGAGATAAGACGACTCGACTACCGGAAAGGAAACCAGAGTTTTGAAGGTCGTGATAAAGGGGCGGCCTGCATGCAGACCTCCGAGTACAGAAGGCACCCCTCAGCAGCACGCTGCGTTACACGTCCTACCATCCCGACGCCCGGTCAGCTTGATAGGTACCACTTGTATCTGTAGGTGTTGCGTCCCACGTGGCGCACACTCCCACAATAAGGCTACGTAGCACGTTCTAGCCCTCTTACACTCTCTGAACACGCGGGACCCGCCGGCTACGATGCAGCGGCCAAGCTCACCAAGGGTGACCAACCTCTGAAGGGCTTTTCCATATCTCGAAGGCTATTGTGACACACAATAGCCTCATTTAGGGGCTATCTCATTGATCTAAACGAGGCAGGACCCACAGGCCGACAACACAATCCGCTTAGGCGCATTGTGTCCTAGAATAGCCGGCGCTTGCACTTGAACTCTGCCGTACTTTAGAAAATGCGGCTGGGCGACTGAAATCTCTACGATATACATCAACGGAGCGGTCCGACGAGGCAAACCGCCTTAAGCCAGCCTTCTGTCTGAAACACTGATGATTTCTCCATATCCGACACAACTGACATCAGTGGGACACCAGCAAGGATCCCGTACACCCCCGTGGCGACGTCGGAGGAGATGGCGTCATACGTTTAACCGGCATTCTATAAGGCAATTTCACGTAAGGATGGAAGCACAGCTGAGGCTTTTTTGCCACTGGCCCATAAAACGCTGCTGCGCGTGTAATTGGCTCTCACCATCTGATGCAAGCCGCACAGAGTCTACGTTTGTCATGCTGCAATACAAACGCTGAAAACCTCGTAAGGCTATCCTGTTTCTGTCCAGATCCAGACATTCAGACCGCTATCCAATCCTGTAGGCAGGCGGCGGGGCCTCTTTCGCTTTTCAGTCGATCGATGACAATCCCAGTGTGCCGCAGTGTCTACTTGATTGTGTTACATGCTCAGATTGGAAGATACACCCGTGCCCTGAAACTAGCATCTGTTTGGAAGTACAAAGACTGCCACCCGCTGGAGCAGCATCCGATTTTGACAATATCCTGGCGGCGTATGCTGCAAAGGTTGCACGAATATGCTCATGGGGGTGGAACTCGAAATATGATCTCCCAAATCATACTGCGGTACGACGAAGTGTGACGACAACATTGGAGGTTGTAGCGGGCAGACAGTGCAGCGTTCGGGAAAGGAACTGTGCGACGTGTATATCCCTACCGTATACCGTCGCACTCCGTGGTTAGTGATGCACACAGGAGTCGTCCGGAGATTCAGCAGTGCGCTAGCCACTGGTCCAATCGGTGTAGTACGTGAGTCTCCGGAATTCCTGGGTTTTTGGAGGCAGACGTCCTGTAGGATGGCCCCTCCATCAGGCTTTTGTGTGCCGGGCCGAAACGCTGCTGTCAAAACACGGCAATTGGACGGATTGGTTGGATCCAAGCTTGATGCATGCGGCTTCCAGTGCTGAAACGATTAGGAGGAGCAGCCGCTACACTGCACAGCGACCCAGACTTTTCCACAGGGGGACACGCCGGTGCACCAACAATTCCGTCGTGCTGCGGTAGAGGTTCGTAGACTTTTCGCTCTAGCAGCGGCCTGGAGAACCGCAGCAGCAGCCATAGGTGGTCAATTGCGGCCGTCTTGTGTCATCACTGTTGATCCCCTCTACATCTACTGGCCGACGAAAAGACATGCATGGCCCATGCAGTGAATCAGGCGCTCAAGCCAGGGTCAGCTCGGCGGAACCCCTTGACGCGGCGTGGAGGTCGGCATTTTCCTGCAATACGAGCGCTGGAGAACGAGCGTACACACCCTGGACCACTCCAGTGCAACTTTCATGCCGGGGGGATTTCTACCTGGGGTTCAAAGACACTTCTACCGGAGTGTTCTACTTTCTCTCACGAAATCCACCGGCTCCTGCGCAGATTCGTTCGTCTGCCAGCCCGACTGAGCCCTGGCTCCCGTGAGGACTAGGGCGTCCACTTTCACCGCGTGACTGGTCGGAACCAATAGACGACATTTTCTTAGATGGAGGCGAGTGCTTCGTTGTTCTCGTCCGAGGACGCCTGTTTCGCCGATGCGTCGTGTGTGACACGTAACCTGGGAACTATACGTGGCCGAAATTAGTAGCACACGAGACACTAGGGACGGCAGCAGCTTAAAGACGGTTCAGGACGCCCAAGTTCTGAGGTAAAACGCGCTGCACTTGCTCATTAAATACGCACACTGCTGACGCTCTAAAAAGGCTACAGCAGAATATGCCCACCGCATGGTCACTACCCATGTGTCGACGACGATGCATGAACAGCTGCCTCGGCCATGGTATATGCTGCAGGTACACGTCAGACAGATGTTAATCGACAGTGTGGGCTAGATGCTCGGCGCAGAAGATTCGGGCTGCCTAGTACATCTGGCACCCCACTGAACACAAGAACACCCACGCCTCTGATGGCGCCCCTGCGCTAGCGACGCACATGTGAAGCAGTCGTGGCCCTCCCCCCCTTCCAGAGGGGACGCGAGGCCTCCCTGCGAGCGACGCTCCTACACGCGGGGCACGCATGTCCGTATCTTCAATATATATCGGCATGCTGCTTTCCTTGAGTGCCTACTGTACTCACCGTCCATCCGCTAGGTATCGTGCATCGTCTGAAAACCGCTGCCATGCACTGGAAATGCAACACAGCAAAATAGTGAGGATGTCTCGAGAAGCTCTTCTTGGCACCTGCTTCTTTCGAGAGGCACAAACTTTTGCTGAGTTACGCTGACACTCTTCACCCAGAGGACAGGATAGACATACACACGGTGTCGCTGCCACCACAGTGCCATCCCCATACCAACTAGTCGACCCATCTCAGCGTCACACCAGCGCAAGAACGTTTCCCGACACCTAACACAATCCCTCTATTACGAAACCTTGTTTCCAGAAATTGACGTTGAAGGACACCTCACGGATTTCAGTCAATCTTACGGTTATTTGTGAGAGATGCGTTTTTCGTCCAATGTACCCACGTCCGCAGATATCCTGCAGCGAGTCCCGAATCTCCACAAATGATATCAGGTCCTCAATGGGATCATCGTCTGGGCCGTAAGATGGATACGGAAATGTGGTGCGACGCCTTTTCCCGCGTTTTGGCCTAGAGCTACTTAGGTCAGATTCGTTGCTATAGCAGATACAATGATGCAGGTATTTTCAGGTGGACGAGCGAGTGAAAAATAATTCTAATTTTTCGTGATGTGGAGAGTGTAAAAGAGTCCCCGCTTGGCCTCGACGGAAGGCGACAGAGACGAACGTCCGACATACAGTGTTGAGCACTAGGAGACGGCGCAAGGGCAGTAGCCACCTACGAGGTGCCTGTCACCCTTAAGAGGAAGCCAGGAATGTACTTTGGAAAACATTTGACGGCACCATGGGGCATATTCCCCTCGTATGGGCGCACAGGTGCATGGTATTTCCGCCGGTGGTGTTCATGATTAGTGTTGGGGCACTAGACAGCTCTAAGGCAGTTTGTCCTCTAGACACCAACATTTACCCAACGACCACGCGTAAAATGGGTTCTGATTGTTCCCGAGGAAGAGCCGTCACCAGCGAAGAGCTGAACATCTATCATGTCCTATGTCAGGTAGAAGCTGAACGGACGACTGCATAACCTCTAGGAAACCTATGTGACCCAATGCATGTAAATATCTATGGTCGCCTTCGAAAGGCCTAAGGGCAGAGCACTGAGAGCTTGGAAGTGGAGTTGGTCTCAAATGGTTAAAGAAGCAGACCGGGCAGAGGAAAGAGCTCGAGATGGCAACCTAAACGCCTTTCGATGGCTGCGAATAATCGCGACATCTTTACAGGTGAAGCACAGTGCTTCAAGGCCAGCAACGCGGACGGAGAGAATTACTCAGCTGAAGCCCCTTTAAAGTAGCCGGAACGTAGAGCCAACCGCTGAGGCAGATGCACAATTTTTGCTGCACCACATTTTGCAGCCGGTGCACAGAGCTCTCCTTGGGCACAGCGCATGCAACCCACGAATAACAAATCCTCCGGTGGACAAGTTGCTTTTTTAACTTCGGTGTGTTCACTGGCGCCACTGTCGTGTGGGGTGCATTTAGCACAAACGGTTGTCATTTTACCACAAATCCAAGGGTTCAAGGTCGGCCTAAGAATTCTCTGGCTACAAGGGCCGCAGTGGCGGCTCAGTTCTCCTACTCAGACGAACCTTGTTTCGGGCCTCTACAGCATCAAGAAAGCTCGGGTTCAACATTTCCATGATCAGGTGGAGGGGAGGAATACAATAGAGAACTAGGGAAGTGCCGGCCGGGCCAGGAGAGCGACTCCGATGTTATACAGCGCCTTTACGGTCTTCGAGTGGTACATTGCCTTCTGCGTTGTTTACATGAAGCGCACGAGGACTGTAACATGCTGGAGGGGATCACGATGGATTCGCCCTGGATTGGTTTTATCAAAGCAGGAACCCCGGAGGTAGTCAGAGAGGTCGGCTCGGAGATTGAAGCTGTTGGCAGTAGTCCGTGAGAAAGACGGGATGGGCGACCTTTAGGGTGTGCCAGTCTATCGTGGAGCTGTAAAGAATATTTTTCCAGGAGACAACGCTCAAGTCGAGAGGTGGTGCGCAGGCATATTTGGGATCCTTCTATACCTCCTAGGCTGTACAACGAAGTGACGGTGCCTCCTAATGAGCGCTGGCCACGATACCGATTACTGCTACATCAGTGTCCCAAGGAATTGCTGAATAGCCGCGGGGAAAGACGCTGACCCGGACGCAATCCTGAAACATGGCGATGATCCAGCAACTCCTGTTACTTCTGCACGAGATGCTTGGAAGATGGACAAGTGTCTTTATACTGCTCCTCGAGCAGCCTGCGGAGGTCCTCGGCGCGACTTGGCCATCTGTCCACAAATGGCACACAAAGGTATAACGCGGGAGCCCAAAGAGCTTTGTGGCCATCTTCGTACCCTTAGGCGTAGCTCCACCTCAGTGTGGTGTAAAGAATGCACTCCCCTGTCGCAGCTAATGCTTCGCTGACGTCATTCGGAAGTGCAAACCGCGAGGCAAATCTGCTAAATGAGCCGTGCGACTGATGTGCGGCATTTTTTTAAGGCTTCTCCCCGAACCATATATCCTGGGCCGACCCATTTTGAGAATGGTGTCCTCGAAAGCAGCTCACCATTCCAGGTATAGCCGCGGACGATTTTACATTCGCACTTCCGCAGCAGAGCCCTTCGTGTGCCGAATCTGCATCTGCCGGTTTTAGAAAAAGCCTGATCGGTGCCGTCCTCGATAGCACGAGGAAGGCGGGGAGGTCTGGCTCCGCACGAGCAATGGTCGGTCCCTTTCGCCCAAAATGTCGTGCCGCAGCCTATGTCTTCCTCTTGAACAGTTCTGTCCTGGCGCTGCAATGTTTAGTCAGGTTCTGTACCAGCACTCAGCAGTACCATGATACCCCTACAACCTAGCACATTCAAACACTTGGAGGCTGTCTTCGTCCCCCCCAGCGCATGCCTGTACTGCCCTTTTGAGAAGCTTTTCATAGGTGTGGTAGCCGTCCTTGCCGATTGGTTGTTATGTCTGGAATTCTGAAGGGCTTCCTTCACTGCACGTTTTCTGTAGTGGCAGACGCGAAGATGCATGCGCGCCTACCTTTTCTCACGGTAAGTCCTTATCACTGCCATCGCACCTGAACAGCGATAGAAAGCTATATTTTGCCTGTTTAGACGTGTGTCCGCGTATTCCAGTGCCATTCACAGTCTTCGGCATAACGCGAGAGTTCGTACGCACGCACCTTCCTCCCCTTTGAGCACTGTTTGAATTTTTTCCTTCTTAGTAAACGCCTCGACATACAGAGGTACTGCTGATATCTACTTTCCCGCAACGCAATGTCGGATCCTACCCGAGTGCAAGTGGAGTTGCTCCGTACCCAAAGATGGCAGTCTTCTATGTTTCGTGCTTATTGCGAGTCATGTCCCCACGGGGTGCCGGCGCATAGTCTCGGCAAACAACGAATACATAAGGGCAGCCGTCAGGCTGTTTGCCTTCCGAACGCACACACACACACAGCAATAGGTTTAAGTGTTTAGAAATGGCGCACTGCATATTCCGGCCCCATACTCACTGGTCCCAGGGAGCCTCTGCGTACAGATAGTACATTACGCTTTATGCCGGGCATCACTCCTCCCTGAGTTAGCCTTAGAGCAACACTCAGCATCGTTTTTCTCGACAGGTCTGCTGGGCTGTGCTCGAGGTATCGAGAAGGGTTCATTGTCCGTAACAGTGGTCGCTGCCAAGCTGGGCTGCTAGCAGCGTAGCTGCCGAGCACTCCTATGAGGCAGCACGCCGCAGGACGTTTGCCCGACCGTTTTTCTTTGTCTTCTCATGATACCTTATCTGCACTTGGTTGCATATTTCAAGTAGTATAGAAGATATGAGGCGATGCCGTCACACTCAAGGCCCTGTAGTGTGGCTTGTCTTTCCAACGAATGAGATAGTTCTCCTGAGCAGGACACCTGGATTTGAGGTTTCTGTCAATAATCTCAGCTACGAAGCTGACAGTGAGTCTCCTTGGACCACCTGGCGCAGCGTTCGCTCTCTTGTTGTAGGGAACCGACTGATGCCGCATGCCTCTAATGAGCTTGAAAGTTCGAGTACAGCAAATGCCTGCTATACCTTTCTCATAATAAGTGTCGACGCTCTTGTTTATAGGCTTCCATGCATCTGATGAAAGTCTGCGCATGCAAGCTCTACTTTTGAAGCCCGTTAGACAGCTGGAACTTGCTGCTGGCAAATCAGAGGAGGTTTTCAGATCACTGCGGTTTACTAATTTACACACACGGTCTCACAGTGTCCAACATTGTGCGATTCACTGCACCCCGGTTGGAGGGTTGTTAGCCCAGACTGCACACGACTACAGCGCGCAGTCTGACCCCCTTAATCCCGGAATGCGAGGATTTGTGCAGAAATTTGGCTGGTCATTTTTCTTCCTGCATTGGTTCCATCGCTGACTGCGCTCCTTCTGGACGCTTCTAGGGGCACGCATTTTTCTCGAAGCTCTCTGGTTCTGTGTGTTAGGATTTATCTTCGTTCTGATTAACGCTACGACGATCTCGACTGGCTGTTTCCTCCTGTATGCGACCCAGACTATACCACGTGCTCTGATAATCCGTGTCTCAACCTCTAGCCACATGGTCGAGAAGGGGATTAGCCTTGTTTCATGTGATGACTCTAGTGTTCTGGACCAGTGCTGGCCTGCTTGGGGACTCAATTGCCGTCGACTATCACAGTTTTTCCTAGGAAACAGTATACGTTCTAGGGCAATAAAGTAGACGCTCCTGTACCTTCTATAGTATGCCGCAGTAGCCATCATTCTCTACTACCTGACTCACTAAATCCTTCCTGTGCTGTTGGGAAGATAGCCTCTCCATGGAAGAGGTATTACTGAGCCCCGTGCACGGATTTAAGCATAATAGACAGAATTTTTCATAAAAAAGAGCCATTAGTACACCTCTTCTTGTTAACATTCTTCAAAATGCAATGATGTATACGGCGCGTGCTGAAGCTTCGACAACGTCTCCAGCTCCACCGTCCCTGCTCTTTCCAGGCCACCGAGCCTGATAAACCACTAGAAAACTTGTATCTCATATAGCAGCTGTCGCAGACAGAGCTCTACCACCTTCTAGCGTGAGCCTTCTACAATCTGTCCCGACGGCGAACAAGAGTCTATCGCCGAGCCAGTCCACGGACTACTCAGTCACCCTGTCAGATGTTATACAGCGGCAGCGGGGGGGTTTGTCTACAAGCTTGTAGATGTTTTCTGGCTCCTAGGCCGCTATATATTCCATCAGTAGTAGGGACACGCGTTTTTTCTCTGCTTTATGGCTTTCAGACACCATCTTCAGCCCCGGAGCTCACCAAGAATCACTCTGCAGAACAAGTCGTGTACGAGCATGCACTCTTGTGTACTTCGGCCGCTCTCAACAGTATTCCAGGTCATTAGAGTGTCTCGCTGCGCTCCGAAGATATTTGCACTTTGGCAACCTTATCCGCTTCCGTTCGGGCCACGGGTTGACTTAGAGTGACTAGCACTGCGTGTGCCCGCTGTAGTGACCGCAGTCTCTCTGTAGTACGCGAGCGGAGAAAGCATGGTTTCGCGGCTTTGCTCATTTAGCAGCATGACAGAGGTGATTCTGCTATATAGAAACGGATTCGCCGGCCGACTTGTAGTAATGTGTACGCGGTGCACGAAGTGCCTGTTTGGCCCTGTGTACAAATCTGCCAACCTACCTTTTAGTGGGCGAGTCATACAGAAAAGCAGCTTCGCCCGCTCGTTCAGGCGGAGTGCTACTATGGAAGCGATTACGCCTTCCGAGCTTGCGTGCACCCAGCAGTGCCCTCTGATTCCCTCCACTGTTTACAGGGACGTCTGCACGCAAGCTTATCTCTAGCCACACAAGCATCCTTCCTGAGAAGATCCGCAGGGCCGCCCACTAAAACCACACTTCAACGCACGACGCGGCTTACCCATAGACCTGCGATTGCTTGTACTCATTTTTGCTTCATGCTGTCCAGGGTCTCAGCGCGATCTTCCTGTCCGCAGGATTTAGCCAGAGTATATGGTATTTATCAGATTACATGAGAGCTAGTCTTGCACCATCTGGCAAATGCTTCAGCCAGAATGGGGTTTTACTGGCTCACAGGTTTTATATTTCGAAAGTATCCTTCGCTGCACCTGTACCCCACCAGTGAATTCCCTGACGGCCAGCAGGCCTTGATGGTGGAATTCACACGGGATAAAGCAGCCGTTGTCCCGAGCATACAAGGATATCGGGTATTTTATGCGTCAGTAAGCCGCTACTGAGGAGCCCGATTCCTACGGCGATAGGCCAGCCTCTGATAGCATCTCTTTCGTTCTGCGCCTTCGGCTGCACACCCTGTACTATGAAACCAGCCTGCATGAACACCTATACACGCATCCTGTTCTAAGCATACTTTCAAAAGCTGTCAGCAAAACCATACCATTCGAGCCAGCATCTAAGGGATTGTTCCTTCCAGCATCGGGAAGAAGGCCCACTGATCTGCTACATACCGTGGCTTCTGTCTATAACTTCCAGCTCGTTTTTGTGACCACTTAGCAAAGGATACTTGTATAGGCAGTCACGATTGATGACGCGTGTGGAGTGTCTGGACAACTTAATTAAAGATTCTCCGTTGTGGAGTGTAGACTTTGCGTTGGCCTGTATGCTAGTGAGTGAACACTACAACTGCACCGAGCCTTCCTTCTTGCGTTGTAAAGTGACAGTATCATCCTGTCGTGCTGGGCGCAGCAGGCAGAAATGAGTACAGAGAGCTCCTCGTAACCCCGTGGCAGGCTCAGACGCGTCTTCAGAAATGCTCTGCCGTCCTTTTCTGAGTGCGAGTATACTCGTCTGCGTCCATTCACTCCGATGTTATGCCATATTTCTGTTATGCCATATTTCTGCGTTCAAGCCCACCTCTCGATGTCTCTCCTACATGCATGGGACACGCATTCTCGTTTAGGACCTTTCTGGTTGTATCCCAGGGACTCATGGGTGGACTAGCATTATTCGTGCGGGGAGCTCCTCTGTACCGTACGTGGTGCCAGGAGTACAAATGGAATGGCAGTATCCTTCACTGTACGTCATACTCTCGCTCTCTGTCTTGCTGTGGAGATACTCGACTGAGCTGGGTAATTGTTGTTGCAGTCAGCAGCTACGATTGCTCTAGTAAAAGGTCATATCTACCCTGGCAAAAGCGAGTTGCTTTCGTGCAGAATTCATATGATTTTCGGAGCTCGAATCGCAGCTCAGAAGCGTCATGGCGATAGCTCTCCAGGCGTCGTGGTGAAACGCGTCCGACGAGGTAGGCTGATGCAGCAGTAATGGTGAAGTGACGCTTTACCGGTTTTTTTTTTCCTCTGGCTGCATTCGAGGACATCTACAAACTTGCGTTAATACCCCGGTGCACGCAAGAGCGCTGCGTAATTATGTTTCTACTTGAAGGACAAACAGTCTCTGTGTATTTGGATGCTTTTGTGCTCTCACAATCGTAGTCAGTCGCAAGGAAAAATAGCACCAAAGGATGTATCACTGCTGATATACTACGTTGTATTGCAGACATCAGCAGATAATCTGATTATCTGATTACAGTGTTCATAAAAGCTTATTGTTGCACACAGTGTCGTGTAAGTGGAGGCCGGATAAGAGAGACGCACCGCCGCAGGCAACGCACAACACCGTATCCCACCGCCAGCAGGGCGCGGCTTTTCTGACAGTGCGGATCAATCCTCTCAGACTAAGGTCAGTTGCATTGTGCTCTATCGTCGGCTTTTGAGGCTGTCGGTACTGCTTATCAGGTTGCCGGCCCCTCTTATCAGAACCGATTCTTTCTCGTGGGAGACCATGCACCCGGTAGCAGTAACGTACAGCCTATCGCTGGAGCGAGACGCTCCTCCTGGTACTGCTCAGCTGATTGCGCTTTCCAGAGGTACAAACCTGTGTAGAATGACTCATACGTACATCGTACAGGTAGGTATTGCTCAGAAAGCACAGAAGCACGTATTGAGCTCGCTTTTAAGGAGTTTTTCTGTAAGATAAGGTCTGAATGGCGTCCGCTTGCAGAGTCGTATAGTATCCCTGAACACCACGCATGAAAGATTACGATTGACATTCACATTGGATGTACATTCCCCAAAAGCGGACGCGCAACTGTCTGTGACGTGCTGGGCAGATCTGGTTTTCATTCACAGGCACATATATACGTACATCTTTATATATAAATGCATGCGGCGTTCATTTCACTAGAAACGTAAACGTACCTCTTCGCACGTGGATACATTCTGAGTCTACGTCCGCCGAGAAATTTGTCCTCGCTCAGCCAATAGTACACAGAATAGGACGTGAAGCATTATAGGTTCAAGGGGCCAGTGCTCCTGTGTCCGGCCAGGCAAGCACAGCCTTCGACCCTTCCACACGGCAAAGTCCAGGATTTTCCATCATTGCTATCTACGTAGTCGGGCGGGGCGGACCTGGTTTCATTTCTAGGTGACAACCCCCATGAGCGGGGTTCTAACCCTATCGGTCGAGCAAGCTGGAAGGTGCTTTCGCCACAGTGGAGAGATTCATTCTTCATGAACTTGAAAGGCAGTAAGGAGACTCTTCTGCTCCGCAGCTCGCTCCCTGCACGCTGCACACCAGCACGTGCTGCTCAGCACAACTATATACTTTGCACGTTGGCAGTCAGAGCCCCATTATGGCCTATATTTTAGCCTCACCATGCTTTATGTGCACCACGATGCCTGTGCCATACCTGCTGGCATGACGTCTTCACACTAGGTACAACACATTACCGGCACCCTTTCTGCGACCTGATCGTACTCTGCATCTGCATTGATATAAGCGTCAGCTGCCGTTCATTCCGAGAAAGTACAACCGTTGATCTCGCTTTATCCTTGCACTCACTAGCAGAAAGGGAAAACAAAGATAGCTCTGTGCTCCGCTCTCTGTTATGCCATAGAGGGTTGAGCATCACTCAGCATCGGCAATATTTTCTCAGGTGGGAACCACGAGTCGCGCCAGAAACCATGGTGCTGCAAATTGTGGACCAGACTCGCCGTGCCACGGCCTTGCCCCGAGACATGCAATTACCGCCTTTGAATCTCAGGTAAGGCACCTTCCCCTCGCAGGATTACCTCACATTGAACAGGCTTGACGTCGCTCTCACGTGGTGACTCTGGACGGCCGCATCTCAACTCTTTCCTCCTAATAAGGAAAAACGCATTTCCTTTTCGTGAGAGCTGCTGCTCCCTAGAATAGGAATTAAGAAAGCTCAGGAACAGCGTGGGTAGTTCCCTGTGGCTGCTAGCGCTGCATCCCTACGTCAGTTCGGGCTATACAGTATCCTCCGTAGGTGTCCGGGCACAACGTTCGTCTTACTGGCAAGTAGGTCTGCGCTGACGCGGTGATGGTTGCAATGCTTTCTACAAAACCAGACCACGTGAATCTCCGTCTCAGGCATCAAGAGAGTACCCTCAGCCCTACCGTTCAGCAAAATTACTTTCTTTCACAAGACTCACAGCTCATTTTAGCATCTGGAAGCTGCCTGTCTTCCCAAAACGGACGTTTGTCCAGCGTTTCTGGAGGGCTCCAGCAAATTTGTGGCCCTAATATCTACATTTGTACCGACTGGATAAATAAACGATATTTACTCGTACAAATGTTTTACAATGGATGCCGAGAAGGGGGATACGCTATTTATATCCTTTCTTGAGAAAGATGTGTGGTAGCGGAGCTGCTCTCAGCTCACACGGATCAGGCAGCAGCTACGCCCTGGTCGCTCAGACATCCGGTGGGACATGCGGGTAACATCGTAGAATTTTGCTGCACCATCGCCCCGGAAGCGTTCGCGTGCGAAGATGCACAAATAGTGTTTGATATCTGCTGCGCGTCCTTAGTACTCCCTACTAGGCACCTACAATCTCATTCTACACCGAGACGCCACATCTTGTTTTAATGCATGCAAGATCCTCACTACATAGAAGTGGCGGAGTTCGATCATTAATGGTTCATGGGAATCAAATCGCAGGCAAGCCTTGCCAATAGAAAAGAGAGTGCGTAGCATGACAGAATACCCCCACAGGTGGCTCGCCGTTGTCGTTGCCTTGTTGGGTGGCTCCAGCTGCTAACGGAGTGCAGTTCGTCTTTAGTAAGCCTCCGAACGTAGCTCAGCACTGAAATGCTGTTACCGATGCTCACGGTTCTAAGAAGCGCCTTCTGATGCTAGCTCATTTGATGATGGGGAGCATCGCTGTTAAAAGCTCATTGCCGGCACGCCCTTGAGGAACCCTGCCGCAGCAACTCAACCCGGTTTGCCTTAGTGAATTTCCCTCTTTTGCGTACAGTACATGCGGATTAAGGGAACCGCGACTACATCTAAAGTACTGGAAACCAGATTTTCTTTCTCAGAATGGATGGTTTTGGCTACATCGCACGTCTGACTTCTACGCCGATGACGCATACCATGACTGGGAAAATCAGCGTTGCCGATCATGAGGCCCTCGACAGCAAGTCTCGCTCTCCTCCCCGGAGTTGCGTCCAGAGTCGCAAGCTGGTTATGGACAAGACGTCTGCAAAGAGACATACCCCCTATAATCGTATCCTACCTGGCCCTGCAACGTATGTTCCTGCTCCTCTGACAGAGCCTTGGCAAAGGGGAAGACCTTGTCGACACACATGAAGCACAGGAAAATTTGCACCCCCGTTGGGAGCTGGCTGCTGACACATTTTGTAGTGTACAACTGTATTACTCTTTGGCCCACAATTTCCCACGCTTTATATTGCTTGTGTTCTGCCAGTCGTCTGCATCCCTCGAGAACCACCCTTGATCGAGCATTCAGACAGAATGCCATATGCACAGTGGCACCATCAGTTGAGAGGGGATGCTTCTTCCTGCTCCTGATGTACAGCTGTCACCATGCACACGACGTACGGCAGCGCCCCGCTCAGTGCCTGGTTCGCCATTACGTCGGGCTATTAGAGATCTACACGTTTGCAGCGTTCTCCGGCGGATAGCATGTGCGCTTTGCGGGACGGGACTAGCTCACTCACCCTGAGGTATATATTCCGCCGTCTCAAGCACAAGTGCTATGGATGGGGCCTCTAATTGATTCGTTCCGTGTCTCGTTTTCAACTTCCGTATTATTTCATCTGTGCACCTCACATTGGACGGCTTTTTCCTATTTGTCGCACCGTATGAAGTGCCCGCGGGGGGGAAGGGTGGAGGTGCCTGTCAAAGAGGGCGAGGTCCTACGCGCGCATATGTGGTACTTCCTACACCAGTATTGGATAATAGTGATGCGCTCTAACCTGATACCCTGATCCCTGCCTGTGATGGGGACAAGATGGCTTGCACGTGCGGGAACGACACAATCCTCCTAGTAGAACAAGCTTCTGAGCATCTCGAATAGGTTGATCCACGCTTGTACAGACAGTATGAAAGAGTCTCTATCTGAACATCGTCCACGAGGCTGTGATAACTTTGCTGGTGGCGTCTACTCTTCAGCGGCCCCATTATTTTTTTACGTTGTATTTGCAGCCTGTTTCACCTGTAACTCCATGAGTTTTTCCTCCCCTACTGCAATGCGTGTACGCGGTCAGCTGAGTGGATCTGTCTGCAGCTCGATAACAGCGAAGCGGAAGCTCCTTCTCTGACCTGTAGATCTCCTTTCGAGAACCAGAGGTCAACGCATAGACGGATTGCATTCTGAGGAGCCGCGAGTAGGCAACCTCATATACCGCACCTTTCTACAAAAGTAAATTCTTTACGTACACGCACAGCAGGTCCAGGTAGCATCATAGTGAGTCCGGTGCTCAGAAAGGGCGCTGTGTTTGAGAAGCACTCTCCAGACTGCGTCCTGCATCGAATAAATTTTCATGTAAACTGCCTGAAAAGCATTATCTCATCCGCAGTGCTTCCAGACATCCTGCAAAAAGCTGGTACTTCTGGTGAAGGATATTATTTTTGGTAAACCAGCCTTGTCCTGACTGTGCATAGCAGTCACTGCATGCTTTTGGTACAGATCATGGAATACCAACGCTTATGTGGAATTACATGCCAACTAAGTTCTCAAAACGGGGACACTAACAGACACCGTGCTCAAAAAAGTACTCGTTCGAAGGAGGTGCTGCAGAAAAACCGGTTCCCTCAAGGTTGACTTTTACGGTCTCTCCAGCGTAAGCATATGTATACCTACTAGTGCTGCACGTGTGCAAAGATGCCGCGAATATCACTGATACGCTTTGCATGAGAAGTACCGAGGCTGTCCTATTGTGGCTAGTACAATTATTCGGTCGTGCTGACCACGAGCTTAACATCACTGTGAGCACATCCTCTTCAAATGCAGTCTATCGAGCTGCTTGCTGACCCCTCCCCTGTACAGAGAAGAAGAACATGTGCTAGTGCTCCCATACAGTGTGGTTTGTGATACGATCTGCAAGGCGATACAGCTTCCTGCTTGGCCGTGCCTCTTCGAACAGCCTGATTCCGATGTTTCAGACACAAAAGCTGAACGGCCGGGCACATTGAAATCTTCCCAAGCAGGAAACGTGCATCAGGGGCTCTCCCCTAAGGACCTACGCCGCGAAAATCCACAGAGGGCCACATAGATTACTGTTCCGTCCTGCGCCTTCCTCCTGAAAGGCGTTCACTCGAAGTTGGCGTGTGTTGTCGTGGGTAGGCGTATCGTTGGGCCCGCTGTCAGATCTGCACAGCAGGTGGACATCGATGACCATAGCATATAACATCATACTCGCTTCGCAAAAAAATATTATTGCTCTCCTCAGGGGTGGCCAGGAGTTACCTGATCCTCTCTGGCCCCCTGCATATAAGTGATGATTTACCACTCATTTCTCTGAAGTGCTGTGGGCATTCACGAGGATTATTTTATGGCAGCGCCACAACGAAAGCTTCCCGCTAAAGGAAACATACATCAGGCCGTGCTGGCTTGCGTTGTAGAGCGTAAGAACTCAAATGCAAGTGACCTTTCGTCTGAAATATACAACAGTCGAATGCGCTGCCTTAAGGAGTTCTCGTAAAAATATCCGGGTTATGTGCTTGTTCGATGCTTTCATATTGTGAGGATGAGAAGCCGCTAAGGCACGAATAAGCACACTGCCAAACCACTTGTGCAACGGCTTCTCTGCCCTGACACACAGCGTTACAGCATGAGCGTAGGTAAGGCTAAGGAATGTAGCGCGTTTCCCGTCTGCCTGATGTGCGATACCGTACCCCGTGTTTCTGTAACGTGTTATGTAGTCATACATTTGTCCCAGTGACCCACTCCCCTCGTATCTAGGCAGTATCTTGTCGGGCAATCGTCTTTTGCTGTCTGTTGATGACATGACATAAGCCTTTTATTAAAGCAATTATACAGTGGCTCTTCGGAAAACAGCGGAAAGGGTCATGTGCTCCGTGATGAATTACTACGCCGCAGGGCACACATGACGAACTGGCAGGATTCGCATGCCGAGCCCATACCGTGCTCGATTCCATGCCCAAGCTGCCGTCGAACGATGCGTCGCTTCTATTCCTGAGAATTTTGACACCTGATTCTTCCAAGTCTTTACCTGACCGCATTCCTGTGCCTCAAGCTGGGCTTCTCTCGCTTTTTCTTTCGCGTACCACAAGGCTTGTGAAGGTGCTGAATGCATGTAGTTTGGCTACACAAGTGGCTTGTCTACTGTTACTATATACCACTGCTCAGAGTCAGTAAAGAGAAAGGGTTTTGCACGCCGCCACCGGAGCTCGGTATGCGGCTGACCAGCACATACCAGTCAGTGCAGGCGGTAGACTTTTCTCTGCACGGGCATTCCACCGGTACCTTTTCTATAAAAGGTACGAAATCACCAACGACCGTGCGAACGATACGTGACTACGTTTCCTGATAGCCTCTCATTTCCTGTAGGAGAGGTAACTGTGTTCCGGTTTCGCGTTGGCGACGAAACCCTCGCCAAACCTCCACAAAATTTACAGCTCTAAGCTCTTTCTGCAATGACTGGACACTTTAAATCGTGCCACGTCCGCTGTGGCAAGGTGCTACAGCTCATGAGAAAACTTGTGGTCGCGCATCAGACGGTTTCACATACTGGAAAATATCTCTTCCTACGCATGTCCTCCACTAGAAACCCATACAACGACTGTTTAACTATGCATGCGAGAAATAGCTTTGCTCTTCATCACAGCAGCTCTGTCACAAGCGATATCCCTCTGGCTCTGTTTCCGTTTTCGTCGTCTCACAAAAGCAATGCAGTACCTGGATGATGTTTCACATTCTCGCCGCATGATGTCGCCATCAGGGCAACGTGTTCCGTAGTGAGGCTTCCGCATCCTCAACGGCCACATCCGTGCCAGTTGAAACGACAACGTGGCAAAAGGCAGCCATGCCTAGAGCATTTGAATGCTGCAGATAATACGTGAAGCCCCGTACCCTCTAGACTCAATCATGCGGGCAGGCTGCACCGTGCACGGCAAGATCCCTTCACCCCTGCCTTCATCCCCTATGACCGCTTGCTGCAGCATTTTTCCATGCTTTTTACACAATGCCAGAGACAGCGCCCCTCTTATTTTTGCTTTGGACTGTACTGCTTGCTGTAAAAAGCAATCTCTTCACTCTGAGGCTTCAATTCAGCAGTTTCCGTACGGCCTTCCACAGCTGGAAGTCCTTTACCGCTCTTACATGTGCCTAGTCAGCAACTGAGAACAGATATACTGTACTGTTTACAATAAAATTCAGGTGGCTGCCGCCCTCATGTTTGCTGAACGCCCCGATCTCCTAGCTTAAACTAAGCTGCAGGAGGGCCAGTTATTGTGATACTCCATGTAATCGCTCTTGGTTGTCCCCACGCACGCCATAAAAAAGATTCTTCTGTATCAGTAGTTTTCCTCGGAGAAACTCGAGGACTAGTCCTCTTGCTTTCAGGTTGACTCGGGGACACTATGCCCGTGAATCCTTGGATCTCCCTTCTTGCATGCATGCGATCTCCGCGTCCGGCCATTCTATGCTATCAAGAAGGCGAACAAATCCATGAGCACTTTTCCAGAGACATTCCACCCAGCAGAGATGACCGTGCTATCTACAAAACGTTGAGTAATAAATCGTGATTCCTATCAGATTACATCTCAGTGAGTTATGCACGCACATTTGTATGCTTCCCCCAGCAACGCCACGTTTGCAGGAGAGTCCTCTCTGCAAAACGTTGCGCCCACCTCGCCCAGTAAAGCATTTACCCCTAACGTGAGCTAGGCTCCCCTTGGAAGCTCACTCTATACGTAGGCTCCTATTTTGGGGTTCATCGATACATGTTCTACACAGTGCGGATACTCATACTTGTATGCGTGAGAATGGATTCGCACGGGATCCGTACATTCGACGCTTGCACACAGGGAAACCGTGACGTGCGCATGTTGTGAGCATTCCTCCTATCAATTCTTTTGAGTGTGTTTGCCACTGCGCAGACGAATTCAGAACTACGAAGAAAACTGGGTACCGACGGCAACCTGTCCAGTCGGGTGCATGCGTCACCCTGTCGTATCCAGCAGTCATTATTGTAGGCACCGTGGTTCACGTATGATGGTGCTTCTGTTCGCTAGTTACCGGCTCTATCATAAACCTTGTTCGCGACCTGCCCCATTTCCGGTCTAAATATAAGTGTCAGGCATGCGCGCCCGGACCGGCTTCGAGCCCCTTCAGCGGCTGCGGTATGGTTGACGGTCACGCAAGATGATCAGCTGCCACAAACGGCGGCCCGCCGTGCTGCAATGCAGCAACGAGAAAGCGATCTACCTAAAGTATGTGCAACTGTGACGTCCCCTCAGTCTAGAGCTCGGCACGATCGACATTGCAGTGATCACTCTCAAGCACAGCCAGCCGGAACTGCACGCTGTATATTCTACGTATTGAAGCACACCAAGTTCGCAGTTATTGTTGCTGCGTTTATAAGTCTCAAAAGCGACTAACCGTACCTGCACGCACTGATGCAGGCTTCGTTAGTCACGTGCCCTCTAGTGAACACCCCTGGTGTTAATCTTACGCAGGTGATGGCACATAACTGACGTGGGCGCTGTTGAATAGCGCAAACACTGCTCTGCAGGGTAGCTAAGTGCCCGTGTGCCCGCCTAGAAGCATCTAGGCACACTGTTCTAGGACGGCTGGTGGCACACTGTGTTTGGATGAGTATGTGACAGTTCCAATGTGACCCTGAAGGTACATGCCTCAGTTTTCTTCCACGTAATTGTTCATCGGTAGTTCTCGAATGGCACGGGTCATCATCGCTCATGTCTGTGCAAGCAAGGCATGCCGTAAGTAGGAGCTCCACTGTGTTTCTGAAAGGTCTCCGCCTTCAGACGCACACTGCATGCACGGTAGCATGCTAATACGACGGTGCAGAATAACTAGGGTGCTCGACACGGTACCTCAGTTTGACGATTGTATGTGCGTAAAATTAGATAGAAAAGAAATTTCTACTTCCCCCTACAGCCCATCACCGAGGATTCCTCAGCCAAAGAATAGCTGGTGGTGTTTCTCATCGTCACGACCCGTCTTAACCTGTGATCTTCCATCTAAATGATGACCCCAGGACCTGTTCCACCATATGTAAGAAACAGATATATTCCCGTTAAGTGCTGAAAAACTCCAAGCCGAGCGCCTGTAAAGCCCATACGCCCGGGGTAGTTATTGGAAGTGCTGCCTACCACACTAGCCCCGTGATGCACACGGCAGTGCGCTCTATGTGCACCTCTGGTAAATAATCTAATGTGGGGAACACTAATATGCTGTCACAATGCTGATGCTCAAATCTTCCTTTTTGTGCTTTGGCAAAGCGTGTCTCTAATCGACACAACGGAAACGCCCTCTAAATATGCTAGTTGTACACAAGCACTAGAAAACCCTTCGTTTTTTCTCCCCTGTGCTCTCCCTTAGATGCTGTAGAGTTTTGAAGTTCTGTGTCCATGTTATTCACACGCCCCGCCGCCTCGAAGGGAGGGAGAGTATGTTGCTTCTGACATAGTGCCAGTACGCATGCGTCACTGTGAACACGGCGTGTACGTTTCACAACTTCCCCAACGAATAATTCCTGGAGAAGAGAAGGGCATACATAAATACATACATACATACATGCACATATACACACATTCATACATGCATACATGCATACATGCATACATGCATACATAGGTATATACATGCATGCATACATACACACATACATAAATCTATCTGAGCCGATGATCACCAGTATTGTGACACCACGGTACTTCACGGCTTCTCTCCGCTGAGGCTTGGGGCGTTGCGTCTTTCAACGTCACGATGGAAAGCTGCTCTCATGATTATTCACTCAGCAGCTGTATATGATCTCGTTTTTATAGACACATGTACTCTGGAACTGAAAACGAGCTGACGTTGTTCCCCTCACGGGAACGCCACACGTAATCCCGTGTTGAACTGGCTGCATTACACGTTTTCCGCATGTCATAAAAAAAGAGGGTCTACTGGAGAAGCTGATAAGCGTGGATTGGTAAGATATAAGGGTGTCTCCGAGCCTTTGAGGAGCGTGTGATTCTACCCGGTCTCCCGCTGGCGTTCCGCACGTGACAGTGCCCCACAGCCAGCTGCGCTATCTCGAGACCCTGCAGGTCTCCTGCCAGGTCTCGAGCTTGTAAAACGTCCGGAAACTACATGAGAGCAACAGTCAAAAAATGAAGGACTTGAGCATCAACCTCTTCGCAGAGACCTCCTATGTCCTGTGCTGGATCTGCTGCATCCTTTGACGGATCCGATGCGGGTTCCTGTGGGGTATACACGCCGCAGACTTCCGTACACACCACGTCACAACGACCTAGGCAGTAGACTGTTCATCTATTCCTCGCGGATGGAGTAGGGAGGCGTATGGCTATGGAGTTTTGAACCGCTAGCACGTGAGTACTCAATTTAAGCATGAGAAATCTGAGATGCTCGGTAATCAGGAAACCGCTCAAGTTGTGAAAATGAAGGGGAAGGCGAGCAGCAACATGATGACAGAGCCCTCACACCTTCTGTGCTTAATTCTGTTTTTTTTGGCCTGTACGTCAGGTGTCACCACCGCGGCCGCAGCATGTCACGAGAAAAAAGATGACCGTGGTCAAGTCGCTGCTGAACATTTAGCCGGCTCGCGGTGGAATAGGAACCCGGCCGTATGAGCTGCTCCGTCGGCCGCGGGACAGTCCCACGAGCAGAGGTCGCCGCACCTCACTCGAAGGTTCTGGAAAAAACACGTTTCCAGCGTCATCTTACGTTAATTGGACAGCCTATCTGTGACTAGCCCCCTCTAGCAAGCCATCACGATATCATTGAAAGAGGACATCACGTGGTGCAGCGGGCGCAAAAAAAAAAAGACTATGCCGTTCCCGCGGAGAAGGCTGTGCACGATTTTGTCAGTAAGAGGGTAGAGTTATATGCTAATTGAAAATAACACGAAACTGTTCAGGACGTAAGAGTACGACTGCCATTGTCTGTTATACAGGGAGATAAAGCTTGAAAGCTGACGAGTTAAGGTCTGGGGATCCTAATTATGTCCGCACAGTAAGACCCTGGGATCAAGATTCCGGCTTCTAGAGCTGGAGTTCATGGTTTCATGTCAGTTCTTACACCGTTTGCTTGAATGAAGCTTCGCGGATGATATTCCGCATTGTACATGTTTATCAAGATTAGTGGATCCGTGAAGTACCCCGGGCAAATGACACGCCAGTGCAGAATTCCAGAGATTAGCAATTCATTCGTGACCTCTCTGTCACTATGCACCCGGCGGCCCGAAGCCTTCGCGGCCCTTACAGCCTCGGAACACGACCGAGCCAGCCTTTTTCTTCGCAAACTTCCCCACCCTGCACGGTTCTAAATTCGCTGAAAACGCGGATAGCGCCCAAGGCAGCAGCTAAGGAGCTGCTCCTCCGAATACCGACACAGCTTGCTGCTCTTCGGGTAGAGTACACAAATCTGCCATCCTTGTATATGACGCGTCTTGCGACAACGTGCCAAACAAAGTTTCCACTGGTAATCAGCACTGCCGACACTGCGCAGTGTCAACGCCACAGCGTGCGTCCTTCCCGCTCAGGAAGCGCTGTAGCTGGAGGGGGGGGTGTGCAGTTACCTGGAGTACACTTCCATGGATCAATCAGCTTGCCTACGTCCCCCGTAGCGGAGCCGGTCAACGCGCATTCGCAGCATTCATGATAGGTCTGCAGAAGCAACATGCCAATATTTATCATTTTCCTTTAAGGCTTGTCCACATCCTCGATGCTGCTGTTGTGAGCGGCAAGCATCAAAAGTGTACGTAAATGATTTGGCACTGTGCTTGTAGGTTCGTACACGCCCTCTTCAATTACTAGAACGGTCACATAAATATATGGACGCCCTGCTGTCAGTCGTTGATCCCCGATCAAACGATCTCTCCGACTCGAGAAGAATGTCCTCGATGTATGTGCTGCACCACTGTCGCAAGCGTCTTTCATCTAATAGGGCGCCACTTCTTACTCCTTGCACGCAGCACAGGAAAGGCGTACGCCTAATGTTTACACCGTGTGTACGGTACTTCAGCGCCGCCAGGAGCTGTGATTCGGGCCTTCAAGCACAAAACTGATGTACAGACAAAGTGAAAGTTGCTCTCTTCCTGGGTTGACGCAGTCGTCTGTTCATTCCACCGCATGAGCTACGTTGTCCGCCATGTCTGTCACGGTGTATTCGAGTGTCCGGCAATCCTTCTGGCCATCGACAGGGCAAACGGCAAGGTCCTACCACGTGCTGGTAGACTGCTGCATTGTGGCCTACTACGCGATATTCTGCGTGAGATAATACCAAAACTGACACCCGCGCGATTAGAGTCTGAGTCGAGTACAGCCTGTATACTCACCCTGTGGAGTACGGCGGTCGACTGTGCTGACAGACACACATTGTGCCGGCGATCATCTAGTCGCAGTGCCAATGTAGCACATCTCCTCCGTATAAATCGTCGCATCATTCTCTCCAGAGTTCAATGCGGTGCTGGAGTGTGGATGTCAGAGCATATCAACCGTTATCATACACTGGGGTGTTTCTCATCTGTAGCATTCTTCCCAGTCGTCGGGAGATTTCGCAGACAAGATCCAACGCGGTTGCTACAACGCTACGCATGTTTGCCATGATGAGGCTGCCTCGTTGGAGGAGGTCTGGAGCCTTGTACACGTCTCCTGCGCCATCTAGACTGTTTGTGTGGCGGACAAGGTGTGTTACGTTGAAACGGATAGCAACGCTGCGTCAGCACAAGCAAACAAAGCGTCCTATACTCTAAGCAGGATCCGGGCGCTGACTCACTACGTAGAATTAGCAGACGCGTAATTTGTACCACGCAGAGTGGCTGCTTTTGTTCCGTGTTCACAATCAGAATGAGTATAGTTCCAGCAGTCTTCGTTCACGTTTGAATCTGTCAATGAACACTAGCACGTCGGCAGTCAAGTTTCTTCCTGAGCAGGACTCTGAGAGTTTTCAGTGTTCAGTGCCCATACTTAGTGCGCAAGGAGTGCGTGTGACCGGCACTGTATGCGTTGCTCGGTGCGACCACTCACACGTCACTTCATCTCAAGTGTCCAGCCACAATGAAAGAGCTTTTGACACCTAAACACGGTTTTGGTTGTTCAGAGCCGCCTGTGCAAGTCTCCCTATGATTCTGGGTCGACTGACCACCTTTCGCGCACAAGGCTGAGAGGCGAAAAATTTTTGCAGAAGCGGCACATTGAAACGCTACGCAGGCTGCGTTTTGCACTGATACACGTCCGTTAGGGGTTAGCGCACTGCTTCGTTTGACACGGTAAAACATATCAATAGGCTTGATATAGTGTAAGATGTTTGGTCGTCTCGTGGCTCTTTGCACTATGATTGCGACGCGGCTGCGTTTTTGTGCCATTTGGAAGTCGAAAGTAGACGCCTGTTCTCCTCCATATTGTGACTTGTCCCTGGTACTCGACACAACCAAGCGGCCTCCACCTGCCATTGTGCTGAACTCCGCTGGACGCTGGAGTCAATAGCACCATTGCTGCCCTGGAAAACCCTTCGCACATATGTATCCATTGGAGAAATAAGAACAGCTCTCTTTCTACAAAGCCCAACGCCGAATGTTGTGATCGTCCAGTGACGGGTCCGCGTACCGTGACGTGGTTGTACTCGGTGTCATACGCAGTTCGTTAAACCATGCACATCAATTGCACCGTTCTTGTCGACAGCGCTCTTCATCTGCCCCGTTCCAGAAGGTCGCGCCTAGCCGATACCCTAAACGTGGGGGGTTCGGATTCAAGTCCTGAAGATTCTGGCTGCTTCCCCCCACGCAACCATGTATTTAACCATGCTTACCAGCGGTAACCGTGTTCGTCGAGAGTTTCTCGCTTCTGGACTGCTTGCCGCTAGGTGACAATGACTAAATGCGGCTTCGCACTGACATGTTGGACCACCGTCCTCAGCTACCCGGGAGAAGTACATGAGGTCGCTATCCTAGCACGACGGTCTCCCCCGGGTGCGAAAGCAGCCACAACGTACATATCTGACGCACCTCCAGCCGTAGGACTTCGGCTTACCGTCCCTTCTTCGCTGACGGCTTGCAGCTGTCGTCCGAATATCGAAGTGACATGTGACAGCCCGGCGCGGCTGCATTCAAAAGACGTAGTGTGCTGTACCGTCTTAATGTGGGACTCATTTCCAGGACAGAGCATGACGCTCCTCACAGAGACAGACCCTCGTTGAAGATTTATCAAATTATCTCTGACGAACGCAGTGCGCGCCTGTTAGATCTGATATGCTCGGTCGAAGCAAACACATGCAGCGGAAAGCAGCGTCACCCTCGAGCTTGAGTGAACCTCTATGGACGATGCTGCCTCGTGTCGTGACCAGCTAGGCGTACTCCCATGGTGACAGGGGAAAGGGCCCACTTTTCAAGCGAAGCCCCTGTATACAGTCCGTGACGAGTGCAGAAAGAATTGTCGCGCTAGGTGTTGCTGGAGTAAGCGAGAACCTAGGGTTGTGTCGCCTGGGCTAAGATTTGGCGCTGTCGCAATGTGAGACCCTCCACGATGGGGTGGCATGATGCTAAAAGGAGCTCGCGGGTGTGTCTTGATGGAGTTTCTTATCATTCTGAGATGTCGTAAGCAAGGCTGTCTCAAAGGTTGCTTGTAGGTGTTTGGTATCGGACCAAAAACGGTTCCCGCATAGGTGCCGCTTCCAAGATCGACCCCTGTAGTGTGCAACAGTCACACATTGCAGCAGACGTACCCCTACAGTGCCTATGAATCTGCCTTTCAAGGGTGGCTCGAATCGACGTCCCTATACGGCAGTGACAGAAACGTGACGGTGTAGCATGGATGCCCGCCTGACTGCACTGACTCTTGCCAACATGAGACATCACAAACGACGCTGTTGTATTTTCATGCTCGGCGCACGTCGCTTTTGATCCAGCGGCGACAGCAGTCAACAGCAGCAGGCAGCCCTCTCTAGGGGGTAGTCTCACAGCACTCAATTGCTCCTGTGTACTGAAGAAGAATTGGAGCCAGGTGGAGAGTTTAGAGACACCAGCAGCAACGAACACGCCGAGCCCGGTAAACAACTTGCAAAGCAGCTTCGAGAACTCTACTATGTCCGCTGAAAGTAATGTGATTAGAGTGCGTCTACAACATGCGTGCTCTGTCGCTACTTCAGCGATGAGCTTTACGCAGTAAGCATTTGACTGAATCGGTCCGAATGACCGTCCTATGGAACTCTCTACGTCGCAATGCTGTAAACCACGTTGCATACACGGAAAGACTGGAACTATCTGCTGCATGTCTATCAAAGCAGGTGCTAGAAAAGGCGACGAGACGGGTTCCGTAGAAGTTGACATGGCAAGCACGTCACCTACTACTTTTGAGGTTGCATTCATGCTTGGCCACGTAGGCACGGGTTCAGCGCTTCCGTTAGCTTTTATAGGTAGAAAGCGTCAGCTCTCCAGGAGTGCAGATACTCATTTAGTCTCACATCGCAAAAGCGTTCTTGAACCACAGATTCCTCGTTTTCCTTCAGCCATGAGGACCACACATGTGAGGAACAGTTGTGCAATAGGACTGACGAGGTTGGGAAAAAGATCCAACTCGTCCTCATGGGCTGCTTCCCGGGGCCCGCAAGACCCGCCAGATCTGGTGCGGCTAGCGTCGCAGCTGGTCTGCATTGTTCAAAAGCGATTCCCTGTAGGTCTCGTCCGTTACCTTTCCTATGATCTACTTGAACAACCCTCCCGTGCACCGCTGGCACACCTGAGACCTGGCAGTAGTCGAGCTTCCACATTCTTCGTTGCAGAAACCTCACTGGAGGCATCTCTAAGAGCGTTCAGGGGGGTGGTTCAATGTACAGATGATTCTTTGAAACTACATGAAAACGTACATCAGAGAAACGTTTCACTATCTTTGGCGGTTCTCCCGTTGTGGAGTTTCTCTTTCATGATCATGAGCATCCTATTCATACGAAACACAAATTTGCTGCGTCCTCTTATAAGCATACTTTTCGGCTGACCCGCGTGTGAGCTTGCTTGATAGATTGTTATTTATAGAACAAGGTGTACAAATTTATTTCTGGAGCACATACGTTTGCCTTATTCCGTCCAGGTTCTCTGCATTTCATTAGTATACATGATATAACGTGTACTGGTGAGTGCTAAACGCACATGGTTTTGAGTGGCGCATAGCATCCAGGAACCCTGCGCGCCATCCATCCCTGCACACTGTATAATTCGTTTCCTGAAGGAAGCTGACATGGTAATGTATGGATGCTTCGGGCAGCGGTGGCATCCCACTTTGGGAAAAAGATCTGTTCCCGTTTCATTCACAGGGCCGTCCACGCTGTCCCTTTGGCGAGAGCGCTGGAGAGGGCATTGCAACAGCTCTCTTAAACAAGGATTGCAGGCCCATATTCCCAAGAGAGACTGTTTCGCATCTTAGTTATTGACTCGAGAGCGGTCTCGATGACTATATCACTGTGCGGGCATTCTGCTTCGGTTTCATCGACTCCAAGCTTACAGAGTGTCTCTAATCTAAGGCACTGTACCTCAGTGGCGGCCCTGCACGTCGACTACATATATCATCCACTCGACGTCCATAACAGATCCTTCCATTTGAATACTTCGCCTGCAGAGCGCGGTATGTGCTCGTAGCGCACGCGAAAGTTGCTGCGCATGTCGTTAGTAATGTGCAAAATACATCTTTTCAGGTGTCTCCGTCGTGAAACGACATTGCATGATACTGTCGAGATCCCCGACACCGCTACTACGACGTTTCACCCTGTACCTCCGAGTATATGGCGCCCATGAGTGTATTCTAGAGCAAATTCGTCAGAATGCCCTTTCCTGCATCCAGGGCAGGTACGTACCTGCACAACCCAAAATATTTTTCGAGTAACCTCTGTACAACAGCTGCAGCGGCGCACCGGCAGTAATTACGGTGATCTAGTCTGTAGGGACTCGGAGGGACACGTTCGATAATTCTACTGTTCGATCAGCAGTCTGCGACAAAATCAGGAGTGATGCGTACAACCGATGCCTTCACATTGTTCTTCACAATCCTCCTCCCTACTGCCTCCGGTACCTTCTGAAGGAATTCCCTACGTGCGCCACGGGGGTAGCGTCTTGCGTTGGATTCTCCTCGGCTTTCAGTTCCTCCGCTCGATCGCCTTCGAGAGTCCAGGGTGCATTTGAGCCCTGTTATAGGGAGAGGCATAGTGTCCGTTGCATCTTTTAGCACGACCGCAGTAAAGACGCGAGAGCATCCTGTACTCGCAACACGATGCCTGTATGCCCGCACAGGGGATGCGCAGCCTCAACCGCTATTCTGGACGCATTCCAACCGCTTGGCTGTTCTAACCACCTCTGGTTGTGGTGCAGGTGATGTCCTCACATGCAGAAGCGGTACAAATATTGTACTGTTTATGGCTGTTCGCCGTTGTTATTTAGTATCACAGATTCCATTCCAATCCGAAGCAGCGCTGTAGACTGCTGTAGGCCCGGCGCTCGTGCCAGTGTGTCAAGTAAAGCCGTGTCTTCAAACTCGTCTTCTTGCACCGGACGCTGTTGTCAGCTCTGGCCCGAGGGGGGGTGTACGGTGCCACGTGGAAACTTCAGAATAATTTGTCATGATTCGCGAAGAAGCAGTCCGCGGGACACCTAAACGCAGCCTGTGCGCTCGTCGGGCAGAACCTGGTGGTTCTAACTCGTGGCAACAACATGGGCTGACTCATTTTTATGAATCGATCTCATCTGTTAAGCCTGACCGGGCACGTCGGTGCACAGCACGCCTTTTTGAGGACGTGAAGGAGGAGGAACTCGTGTGTGGAAGGAGACCGTCACACACACCTCCTATGACGCAAGAGAATGGGTGCTGCTTGCCTCCAGTCATTCGTTTCCTACGACGCTCCTACTGTGTACAGCTGCTCTGACCTTTTTGTCCGTTACAGGTGTACTTGCGCCGTGAATGAGAAATGTGTCTGCTTCTGCTTCATGCAGTGCACGGCAGACATAACGCTTCTAAACCTTCCTCCTACCTATGAGGTGTGTGCTGGCTGCGTTCAGCCTTCTCCCACGAGCACTGATCAAGAATGCGTTCTGACTCCGAAATTTCCTTATTCGGATCCTTCCATCTGACTGTTTCAACCATTAACGCGCTATCACCCGACTTCCTAGCACAGTATGCACTGCCACAACCTGCGCCATACTAAAAAAAAGCCGACACTGCATTGCAACGCATTCATAGGTCTCTGCGATTACCTCGACCCGAGCTCACGGACCCCTCATATTGTGGCGTCGGTTGATAATTTGACGGGTACGAGGCTGACAGGACTGATATTCCAGCGAAGAAAAACGTCTCCTGTGACTGGGAACGGCGTGTCACCGCAGTCGAACACTTTCAAAGTGCTGTGAAGACCACGCGCTCGGGCATAGATGCTCTCAGGGCTTCTACACAACACTCCTGTACGACAGCTGCGTGCCTGCGCCAGGTCGAAATGGATTTCGGAAGTTGTTATGTGTGAGGGTGCGCCCAATTCGCACTTCTTCTCTTTTCCGTATGCTTACGCGTTACCCGCTCCTGTCGTCGCGATACCGTCCGCAGCGTCTACGAAACAGGTCTCTTTCTCAGGGAGAATTCTACATTCTCAGCATCGTTTGTGTCCTGCAGAGCCTTCCACCAGAAGGCCGCACATCCGCTGGTGTCGATGCCCGTTTGTCTCTCTCTCCACAAAACTGCAAGCCCGGTCTTGCGAAAGCTCAGGTACGGTGTCTGGTACAGTATGCGACCGTCCCTAGTAGAAGACGCCGGGCCCGAGTGAGTACATGCAAAAAGAAATTCTAAGGTGATTCACAGCGTACATTGCTCAAGGGAACATAGCGCCGTATGGCCGGCTCCCTGTTCCAGACACTCGGGATGTAATTCTTCTTCCAGCGCTTCATTCTACCCTATGCCGTTGGAAGCGTAGAGCCCTCTCTCTGTCCTGGATTTCCTCTGCCAAGCTACTTGCCCGGCAACAGCATAGGATAATCCGTCAGTAGATTTAGAAGTTTGCGCCGTCCTGCATAACCATTGTCCCGGAGGAACAACACCACATTCCTCAGGCACTGAGGAGACCCTGTTGTACAGGAATTGAGGCTTGTCATTGCTGGAGTGACACCTCCGTGGGGCTGCGTTTCACTGTACCTTATTTGCTAAAGCTGTGCATCATACCCTCGATCAGGTATAGAAGACATCTGTAGCTGGACGATGCGGTTGGATGCAAGGATTTTGCTGCACCATTTTGTGGAAGTATAGGTATCTCAAGCAACGAAACGACGTTCTCAAAAGTGACCAGTACTTCACACATCGCTCGCGTTCTTGAGAAATTATGTGCCTCTTTCATCGATGTGTCTTCTGCGACACGGCGCAGCCACGAGTGGTGCAGGATGTACGTGCACGTGCGGTGCCACTATTTAGGCGCGGTCGAGCCATTCACATGCTGCGGATGACCAGTAAGAGCATGTCTTTCATCGTAAGCATGCCTTTGGTAGTTATTCTGTATTCGGGACTTCTAAAGTCTAGATAGGATGGATCAACGGGCCCTCCTCTTACTGAACAATACACTGAACACGTACACACACGACTAAAAGAGGAGTTAGGAGCCTGGAGATGTGGGACAGAAGGTAGCAACGGTCTAGGGCTGAGGCTCAGGGTTTAGTTGCTCTTGGAGACGGCTATGAGGAGAGGCCTCTGCCCGTCGGGTCGACGGTCATGGTGGAGCTTTTACTAGACTGCCCTAAGGGGGGACTATCAACACTCGGGCGGTCGACAGCGTGCACCTGTGCACCTCCGCCCCAGATGAGTGACAAGGTGAGAAGAAGGTGACACTCTTTCGATTGCAGTCCTCCGGGCAGAATTTGAACCGTTCGCAACGTTGCATGCCAACAAACAAGAACGTGACGCACCGCACAGGAAACAGTGACGAGCACTCTACCGGCCAGTGCTCGATTACCTCTCGAAAAAGGTCGACAGCGGCCGGCTAACGGCGCGACGTTTGTGGCAATCTAGCTCACGTCCTGGGTGAAAGCACGATGATCTTCTGACCCAGAAGGTTCAATCGTCACCGTCGCCCCAGCTTCCCGCCGGTGTTTCAGCGAAAACGGCTTCTCGCAGTCCGAGGCTTTTATGCAGAGTACTCTGCGGTGCCTTCCCAAATTTCAGATCCTTGTGTTATCACGGTACGTCACGCTTTACGGAGATCTGGATTGTGGCAGCTTATGTGCCCCGCCAAGCAAAACACGACAACTTCGGTGTCTCACTATTCTTTCGCGACTGACAAACCTCTGGTCACCGCCGGGGGTAACGGAGTCCACAGCTATATAGTGAAGGTGGAATGAATGTTGGCGCACTGCCGCCGTTGTTTCTCTCAGCGAATCGCCTCCCGGCATCTCTTACACATAAGGAGAAATAGGCGATGCAGTGGCTTATTCCACTTGTAAGCCCTGCCCTCCCGCTTGAGGCCCTCACGACACACTTCCTCTGGGTTACCGCGGAAGTAAGGTACCGACGGGTGAGTATATGAAAATGAGCAACAGAGCTGCTCCTCTCCTTGGACAGCGAGCGTACCGCTAGTTCATATTCGCTGTGGTCTTCAAGGACATTTGCACGTTGTACACCGACACCACCGCAGCTCACAGGGCTAGGCCTGCAGTATACGATACAGTGTCTGCGACACACCAAACGGCGGACTGCTTGCGGTGCATTCCTTTTGTAACTACGTATCCCCGCTTGCCTTGCCAGAAATGTACGGTTGAAAGCAGTGTTGACCTAAAGCAGAACACTAAGGTCTGGTGCCGTTTCTCTAAGGCACGAGACGGCACACTGTATGTTCTGTACATTTATCGAGGCAAACTGCGTCGACAGGAGCTCCAGTGCCGGCTAGATCACTTTTGGATTTCTTCTCAAAGAGCCCTGAAAGCTCCCGCTGCAACAACACAACGGGATGGTGCGAACTGCCACTGTGGGATCACTGAAGAAGAGTGCGGTGTAGCGCAGGTGAGGGCGCACTCAACACGCGTGCGACAATTCGCGCCATCCCTAAGCACACGCCCACACACAGATCTTCCTCGAGAAGCTTCGTTCGATTTGCACAGGCTGCTCAGAGAGTTACTGCTTAGGCGCGCTGGAACCAGCTGCTCGTGCGTGTGTGACGCTCGTCCCCTCCTCTCCCTGACGCGTATCGGGAGGACCGTAGAGCTCCCACGTTTCTACGACAAAAACATCTATCAGGCACACTGACCCTACGATATGTCACTTTTGCTGCACGTACGTCGTCAAAGCCCCCTATCTGCTCAGGAAGAGTGATACACAGCTTTTCTCCGACAGCTCTAGGAAGGAACAGCAGCCCGCCTTGTAAACAACACTACCAGACTGTCGATTTCGACCCATAAAATTCGCTTCCGAACATGGCTTTAGGCCTCAACTCTGGATGCGGCAAGTGGCACCGCAGCAGCCAAATGGTATACGCTATAGTCTATCCTTCCCCACAAGGTTCTAATGTATGATGCGCTCTTGGAGCTGGGGGACAGCTCGTACTTGGCAAAGACACAAGTTCACAAGCTTGGCGCCAGGTATTCGATGACAAGCAACTGACCTCTTTGCCACACCCGTGGGCGTTCGTGGGGTCGACTGAGCAGTCCATGTGACTGTGGCAGGGCCGAGACCTGAAAATTGACATACACAGTGGTATTCTGCTGTCGCACTACACCGCCCGCGCCGGCGTTGAGCGCAAGGCACGGGGTTGTCGTTGCCTGGAGCGGGTTGCGCTAGTCTGCTGGGACAACAGCTAATTACGCACTTTGTGAGGACTAGCGTACAGCGTCTGCGCGGTTATTTCAACCTTATCTATGATTCCCCTATGAAAGCTATGAGGCACAGCTTATCCCCAGGGCCAATGATCAGGCGAGCCGAAAGAGCTGCAACGGGAGGAAAATTCAATTTAGTAGTCGCACGAGAACTCATCTTCTGCCGCGAGATTTGCTTACAAGTATCGACCATGAGGGATGCGGCTCTGACTATCGCGTAAACTGCCGGTTGGCCGTCGGGTGAAATTGGAACTGGTGACCCCTCGTGAGCTGCGCTAGTCATTAGCGCATGCCGGGCAAGAAACTAGGAGATCATATCGAGCAGGGCAGCATATATGCATTCAATTCCCAGTTTCGCGTGAAAAGAACACACTCAGGCCAGCAATCTGATACGACCGTTTAGGCACATGCCTTCACTTGCCCGCCAAGATCGTCCTAGACGCGCGGTGGAAACAACAGAAGAAGGTGGGCGCGCCGGACTGACACCTTCCAAAACTCTCAGGCCCCGAACTGACAGGTGCAGTGCTTTTGTGCTGCAGAAACATTGTCCAAGCAGCACAAGAGGTACACTTGGTTCCGCCACTGGAACGAGCGTCGCGAGGCTGCGAGGGCCAGTATCGTGGAATGGCAGTATAATGCTGGTTGTAGGTCACCGTCGTTACGTACTCTGAAACACTATCGTCAGCCACCCCACCAGCAGTAGTGAAGCACCAAGCCGCTCCAAGCTTTGGCTGTCAGGAGCCGCTCGTGACCTCAGCTGCCGCATATCACCATGAAAGCGCGAAATCGTAACAGGCTCTGTGGTTTGAGAGACCACCTCGTGACCTCGGCCGCCGAATACGAAGCCACCGGCGGCTCAGAACTGCAGCTGCGTCTAAACGTTCGCGTATTTGCCGCACTGTGCGTTACTCGCAGAGCAGCACCGTAGTCGACCAAGAATGATTGTGTTAGTGCTTCTCTGATTTATGAATGCTCCAGTGGGCACTACCGGGCTTTGACAAGAGGGACTGCGACGTAGGAGAGCTTTCAGAGGCGTCTGTAGGTATCGAAGCGACGCCTTAGAAATGTCTTTCGTCACTTTCATGAAATTCTAACTTGGCGAGGCTCACATATATCGCAGGTAAAGCGGGAGCGACAACTCCTGGGGTCTTCAAACCGCCTGTATTCGCAAGTTTTAGACTTCCTCTGCACAGGTCAGTTTCTTTAAAAGTTGTATTGGGCCTTACAGAATGATACCAGCTTTTGGGGAGGGGGGCGCTCATCGCGGCGGCGATATCACATTCCACTGTTGTTTCCAGCCGATACCCGAGTGTTGGCGCTCGATTACGGATTGATTTTTCCAATTGTACAAAGCAGTAAATCTTCACGTAATTGGAAGCATCAGAGCGGCAGGTTTAGTCCGGTCGCCTCTCGGCAATCTGTAGATTAAAAGGCCGTCGTTAGAAGCACCAAGCTGGTCGACCGCATTGAGATCGGGAGATCTCAAAAAGATGTATCGTCCGCCACAGCTCAAGTGGTCCCCTTGGCTATAGCGTTCGGTAAAGAAGGTCGTGGAGGTCTCGAAGACGAGAGACAACAGGAAGAACTCTTTGCAACACGTCGTGAGTAGAGCCGTTTTCCTCAGTGCAATATAAGAGCGCTGGACGCAGCTGAAGATCGCATACCCAGCATACGCGTGGCGTGCAGGCACGCAACCCGCGTTGCCTCCCACGCGGGAGCGCGGAAGCCAGTGGACACCCATATGGGTTTCTATCGTCTATGCACAGTAGTGAGACCCCACTGCCTTTTGGCAAGGCGACGGTGGGAGCGTGGCTTCGACCTTCGTCCATTCCCTCAGCGCGTCTGCCTGCCGTAGTGGGAACAGAGTTTGACAACCTTTGTTTCACATCATTGAAATCCTGGAGAGACACACAACTGGTGCGCAGGGCGAGTGAACAGGAAGCGGGACTAGTCTGCTTGTTACTGGCGAACGTACGCACAAAACATCAGAAGCTTGATTCAGCTAAAAAAGACGTAGGGCATGTAGATTCCGCTTCTAAGCTTCAGGGCTTGAGGGCCAAGGACTTGTAACTTCGCATTGGAAACTTTGAGGACGAGGCCTTGGACCTCGACATTAGGAATCGCTGTCACGAAAACTTTACGAAAAGCTTTCTTCAATGTACACATCTAGCAGGGGGACGTCGAGTCATCTTTTCTGCTCCGCAAGTCATAGCGGGACGTAGACAGCCGTTGCAATTTTCGGGGGACCTCTGTCAGTGTGCGCCTGCGTGGTCGTATCCTTCGCGTACTCTGGAATTCGCATGACGAACGCGGTTTGCTATGCGCACACGTGTCCTGCCTGCCAATCGTGGGATTTGACTAAAATGCGTCAACCATTTGAGAGAGCTTCTAGGACTCTGCGCCTTCGGGCACGCTCACAGCGACCCTGTCTTCTTGGCTAAAAGACAACCTTGTCCTTTATTTTGCTGACGCGTATCGTTGAGTAGTTACCAACCATGCTTTTCAGTGGTAGTTAGACTTCACGACACCTATGTGTGCGTCAGGGCCACACCACGCCTCCCGTTCTGTTCATGACGGCTCACACGGGGAGCTCCTATTAGGCGGCATGCCACCTCTACTCTGCGTCCGGCAATGCTTTCGTGCTCTATAAAAAAGCCGTTCGACCCTTGTCTTCGGCAGACATTATAGTGCCTTTTTGCAAGAGCGGTGTGCGTGAATATTGTACAAAAGCCCTCCTACATCCCGGGGCTAGGCTCGGGCAAGTCTTGAGTGATGACCAGAATAGACAAGCTAACGTGAAGGCGCCCTGCTCTCATTTCGTTGAGGCCCGGCTCAGCGGCGTCGTCGACTTGATGCAGTGGCTCTCGGTAGGTATGTTCGCAGCACGGTTGCCTCCCTTTGTCACCTGGTGGCTCTGCACTGGCTATCTCACATATGCAACATCGGAGGGATGTACTTTTGGAATGTCGCTCCTTGCAGGAAGTAGCGGCGCAACAAATAATTCTCCCATTTGCTTAGGGGCAACACCAAGCACACATCCAGAAGCTGTCTACGTATAAACGAAGTTAACATTGTTTTTTCCGCGTGACGACGGTATCAGCACGACGTGCACGGCATGCTGCGAGGCGCTGTCTGCTCGTAGCGTTTGCGCGTTTTACAGGCTCCTAGTCCTACTGGTGTTTGATAGGAGAGAGGGCACAGGGCGAGGATCATCTGTCGGGCTGCTGCCCTCTGGTAGACGACGGAATACTCTTTTGAGTGCAAATCTCGACTCAGAAAACGCGTTCCACCGTCTGGAGTGGCAATGAGTACACTCACACTAGTGAAGGACACTCGGCTCGATTTACATAATATCCCGTCAGTGGCCTAGTCCAACACAGACTCATGGCCACTCTCGCTGCGCTCTCCTGTGAGTGGTACCATAGCGTGCCTTCTGTCGTACTTGTGGGTAAAACTCCGAAAGCTTCACAGCTGACTGCTCCTTTGCTTGAATCTCTTTCTTCAATTGTGGCTGAAACAGTGGAGACAAGACCCCCTAACGCTGCCACAGCGTTGTGTCAGTGTCTGAAACGTCTTCAGGCGAAGGGACGCTGAAGCAATGTTTTTAAGTCCTGCGCCTTGAAAGCGGCGTAAGGGGCGAACGCGGTGTGCTACGAAAGACAGATGGCAGCAGGGCGCAGCGAGGAGCAAAACGCGAGAGCGTCCTACTCTCAGTACTACACATCTTTCAGGGAGGAGACGGAGTGCAGTTCTTATCGAATTGTAATCCTGTAGTTCCGTAGACCAGCCCTTTCGACTTTCGGCCGCGCTCCGTTCGACACGTCCTTATGTGTAAATGTGTTGCAAATTCCACGACCGTCCAAGGGCTTCCTGTCCATCATCTGCAAGCGCACACTCACCACTCCTGAATACCGAGGCTGTCTGTAACCCCACAGAGCTGTACACTTAAGCGATGGCGAACTCTTTGGTGAGGAAGAGTCTGCAGATGTCGAATTTCAGTGATTTATTTCGTCAGTTCAGGCGGTTATACGTTCCAATGCTTTGAACGATGGCTGCCTCAGCCACGCCGTTCCTGAACACACCGCTTGTCCCAACACCTTGATCTCTACGACAGGATACCGTGGCACGTGAGAGCCTCAAAAAAACGCGCTGTTGAACTTGGGATCGTGCCTTGTACGTCTTTGCAAGACATGTCTCGGCCCTCCGTCGGAACCCTGTTGTTTCGTCACGAGAGAGCGGATTCACTGCGTAAGATGGAGGGGCAAGGCTTGCCAGATACAATCGAAAGGGTAGACCTACCGCAGACCTGCATCTCTCGCGTTCATGTGCCTCAGGTTGAGCTCACCCCAGCCCACTCCGAGATATCACGAAATCTAAATCCAGTGGAATTACATACGGCATGAGTGGACACACTAATCTCACAACACTAGTAGGTGGAGCATGTTCTGGAGGCTTGGACTATAGAACTCGGTCAGAAATTCTTGTTAAAGCTTTCAGCGATTCAACCGACGCAGTCACTAGCAAGCTACGATGGAGCCACGTATGGCAGACGGTCAACAACTAGTAGACTAAGGATGATATCTGATGACGCCTGCTGCAAACGAACCGTGCCGGCTCCTGTGACCAACCCTGTTTCCTGTACGTCTCTGGGCATTGTATTACCGCTTCATCGCTTGCTGCAACAAATCCCCTGTAGTAGACGGTGCAGCTTGTCGTTGGTCGAAGTCAGTTTGCTATGGGTGCCAGGATGATTGATCGAGTCATAAGGAGAGCTCTCTTGATTACAACCAGGCTTACGCATGCACTTACACAGTTTTGCTATATGGGGAGTCACCTCAGTCTCCCGTTGTTATGACCTACGTTTGACCATACCAGAGCGACGTACGCGGGGTTGCCCTGCTGTCGACGCAACACTATCACGTAGTGCTGCTGCATACAGTGCTCAGTAACATGTGTACATTCGTCCACCGTGCTATCGTCAATAAGACCAGAATTATACATTGTATACATTTATTTATGTAGTCTGATAAGATCAGACTTGAGCAATACTCACCACCCGCTGCACAATATAGGAACCCTCCCGCACACCTTCCAGGGGCTCTGCACAGGAGAGACGGGGTGACTAAGACATCGCAGACTGGCCGAATGCTTGTCCCTTCCTCTCGACAAAGGAAGAACCCCAGTTCAAAAAAACTGCCGAGAGAGTGAATTTGTTCAGTTTGAAAAAAGAATTTCTGATTAGCCCACAGTAGTGCTTGATATATACCGGTCATGAGCAGTGTGCTCACCTGGTTCTACACCTGGAGGTACGACATTGGACGCGCCGGCCGCTGTGCTACTGCTCTAGCACCACTGTCACCCAAATATATGCATGTTGCCGCCGCGCATGCTTCATGTGGAACCCCAGACCCGACGCTCACTTTGAATGCCGATTTCAGTGTACAGACCAGTATACTGTGTGATCCCATGCATTCCAGTACTTTTTTAAGATGTGGAACTCGTTATTGTCTGTGCCTCCGACGTCACTAACGCGTGAGCTCACTGCGAGCGTTGATGAATAAGTGAACTGTTCGTAGTCCTGCGCAGCTGCGCTGCGGACTACCGCGTGTCTGACCAGGATGGGACGGGGAAGAGCGTATTCGGGCTATTACGTGGGTGTAGCCTTCCGAGCATTCGTACTGTTTAAATAAGTGATGCAACAGAGATATTATTCTGGAGTAAACCGTTACCTAATCTGTGGCACAGTATATGCCGACGGCTATCCCAGTACTGTCCTCTCCACGAGACAGCTAGATCGAGTGCTTTTTCAAAGACCGCACTCCGTGCTTGTGCGCGTAACGCACAATTGGGTTTTGTACTCAGCAACCACTCCAGACAGCTTTAGGTGGCTCCCAGGCAGCTTCGTTATCGTACTAAAGGGATGCATATTGTTGAGGGGAGATGTACAGCAGTGTCGACGGCTCCCTCAAGGCAACCCAGATGGACGGGTAAGACTGGGCAGTCGCGAGGCCCAACGGGTCAGCTAGCTTAGAGAATTCAATTTCATACTGTAGACTGATCCTTTGTCTTTAGGAAAAACTGCGCTAGCTCCCGTTTCCACACTCTCTTGAGTCGAGTGCTTTGTGTGGCAAACCCTATTTTACCGGTGTCAGCCTCCGCTCCTCCAGGCCGTTCCGCCAAATGCAGCTTCTGGGACACGGTAGCCGAGTTGTTCCACAATATAGTATTAACACTTCCCTCCGTCTTTGTATGCTTCCACTGTAAAAAACCTTGATTCTCCTCTAGTACGGACTCCAATCATTTGGGAGCGGGTGCCTCTCACTCTCTGCATAGAACCATGCGAGGGGTAAAACTCGACGGACGCTCTTGAGTGTCCAAGCGTATGACAAATTAGAGATTTGAATAATTAGGCAGACACTATGCATTTATTTGTGTGTCAGGTTAGTGCTTGCCATGTGTACGCGTCGGCTTGTGAAATCGAGGCCTAGTGTCACAGGCCCAAGCAACCGATGACGCTGGCCACATCGATTTTTCGCGCTAAACGGGTGATCCTGCGCGAGACAGAGGATTGGCTTCAGGGTAGCGCAGCAGTAGAGGTATTGAGGTAGCGTGAAGCTCTGCAACAAATTTGCGAGCTGGGGGTCCTCTGCAGCCACTAGCCTGAACTGGTCGGAAGTAGACCCTCGTATGGTCCGGCCATAGTCTGAGAGTGTACTCCTCCTGTTGCGGCTCGTGGAAGGCTTTCTACTCCTCAGTATTAGGCTCTACTCTAGCGTACTCCCTGAGTTCTGCCTGCTCTGTATAGGCTCCGTCCCACGCACGTGAAATTGGGCACCACAAAGAGGGAAACCCATTGGAAGGCGTGCTGCACCATGCGTCAGTGTCGCAGACGGTCACTTGGTGCTGTGCGCGCCGCAGTGAACAAACGGCAGTATACGGCATCTAGCCCTTCGTGGTCTAGTTCGACGAGCACCTATGATACTGACCGTTCCGCAGCCAGCGGAAGGTTCTCTGAAGTGGTTGGTGGAAAGCGACCTTTCAATCGTGGACTATCGGAGACGTCGCTAAAAACGATGTCCGCCTCGTCTAGCACGGGTCGAACGCGCAACTCTGTATTCCCACTGCTTGCGCTAGCTGTCACGTCGATAGCAGTGGTGGGAGTGAGCGCTTTTGCAGGTACCTGCTCAGTTCTGCATGAGTCCGCTTCAAAAACCGTCCTGACATATTGTGTGTGCGTTGCCTACCCCAGGAGCCGTCAACATAGCAACAAGCGGCTCACGCTAACACAGAAGCCGCTGTGCGCAAGATATGATTGGACCGAGCAGCTGGGTCGGCGACAATTCTTATGCGCTAAGCATCAAGGCGGTAAGGTAGCGGAAAGCGTAAGATACCCAGTGTCAGAACTCGTGCCGCGACTTATATAGCAACGGCGCGGCTTTCGTGTTGGTTCTGTCGCTTGTGATACACAAAAAAAAATTAGGCTCAGGGTATGTTCTAGCAGCCCTCATGTTCTCCTGCGGTGGTGCTACTGTTTCTGCCAAGGAACTGATCAGCATACGATGTCACCTGGGCGATTTGTCTGGGGATGACTTAGAAGAAGAATACTTCTCCTATGCGACGGCTGTTGTCACTGTTGCTGAACGTGCAACATCTTCGCCGCAACAGCAGTTACCCACCTGAGCGCACATCGAAGGGAAAGGGCCTACACGGTTGACGTAGATGGCAACGATATAAAAGCAAGAAAATTTCAGCGAGAGGGAGCCGGCCACTGATGAACCGCTTGCTGTGCGTGTTCTCCTGTGGTGTCCGTGTTCCTTTTTCAGAGACACGTAGGCAGGTTCCGCAAATTGTGGGAACTCCCACACCTTGAAGCTCACATCATTATCTAGGGTCGTCTTCAGCTAGAAACGATTGTAGTGCTGTGATAACCGGCACACGAGTCCTAGCTGCGACAATTGTTCCAAGGACGTCATGAAGCCGCACCACCTTCTGCGAATCCATCGAATACATAGACGCCAGACTCTCTGCTACTCCTGTAGCTCGCCATCGATTGATCCTGTGCCTGTCTGGTTACCCTGAATATGACAAACGCAGAGGACCGGCTTCAGGAGGGTATAGAGTGATCCCATCAGTGTCGTGATGCACATGCCACCCTGCAAGTCCAAGAAAACTAGCTTTGACATTGCTTGACAGAAGTACACCTCGACGACTGCACGTCAGAAGCAGTTAAACACTAAACGTCGCGATGCCCTGTGAGGAATCCAGTTGTCGCAAGCGTGTGGACCACGTACAGGCCTCTCTCCGCAGTGTCGTCGATCCACATCCATACACAGCGCTAAATACGTATTCAACAGTGGGTCTTATACGTGTACCACGAAACGGCAGATCACGTGGAGTGACAAGGGATCCACTCGCCGTGCCACGGCGTTTGCACCTCGCCTGTAGCTAATGCTGCATTGCTCCATCAGAAAAGGATTATTATAGACTCGTCTGGTGTTCGTTGTCGAACGAGACGGATAGAGGATTACTCTAGAAAAAGATATCTGAATCGGTACAGGCACTGAAGACGTCTGGCATCTCTACACTAGTATACAAATCTGGAACCCATCGCTTTTAGTTCTCCCTTAAATCAACGTGTACCTGAATGTGCTTACCTGTTGTTGCTCCACGAACAAATTTTTCTCAGGGAGCGTCTGCCGTACCTCAAAAAGACGTCAAAATTGTTAGCAGGATGGCACGAATGTAACACGAAGGATGTGCTTCTTCAAGAACTGAGGTGGGCAAGCAAATGCTGTTTCCTCCATCTGCTTTTGGGGTCTCTACCTTGCGTGCGAGGTAATCCCTATAAAGCGAAGGATAGCTACACACCTATATTATGTGCAACCTTTTGAACATCTGCTCTAAGCTGACTACGTCCTCTTGCGTCTTGAAATGGAAGCATGCAGACGCTTCACCTCAGGTGTCCACCATGGCACCGGTCGCGTGCGCACAGGCGCCACGAATGACCACGCTGCAGTCACGTGTTTCTAGATAACACAGGCACTTGTGGTACCCTCGATGCGTGCTTTTTATCGGGGCCGACATGGGCGGAGACTTACACTTCAGCATGTGCAGAACTTTTAGGAGCAGGTGTGCAGCCAGCAGGGCATCGGCCGCCATTTGTGCCTTGATAGCACGCAATGCGGGGCGGCACTCTTCGTAAGTTGAAATGGATCATACGTGCGAGCATCTTATATCTCGGGGCTCCGCGAGTGTCTGCAGAGCACGTATGACTCATCAGTAAGCCAAGGGAATGCAGAGTAATCTGGATTAAACGAATCGTTGTATTCTCAGGAGGGGCATGTTGTTCTTTGTGAGCACTTCTACACTCTATTTGGGGCAAGGCCCGAGCCTTTGCGCCGCCTAAATCGGGCATAACTACGAGGGAATGTCGAAGTTTATGCCTCATGATCTCCAGACAATGCCGGTTTCGTGCATCATAGAGGAGCGGTAAGCGTGATGATATCCCAGCTTCGGAGAATGGAACTTGTGTGTGCGTTTTCGCTTCACGTGCGTAGTACACAATACCGCTTTGTGTCCTTTGCAGCTTTTGCATGAGGACTATTCTAAGTTCAGGTGTAAGAAGCCGTCCATAATGTATATGTGCTGTGGGGACGAGGGCAAGCCTATGCAGGTAACCACGATCGGGGTGCAGGTGCGGAGACGCTCTGTGATTGAAGATTGCATTGATTGACCTGCATCCTTCGCGCTCGGTTGCCGCATAGTGGGCATGCGAAGGTCGTCTGCTGCACCTTCGTATACGCCCATGTACGGCTGTGGTATCCGGGGGGACGGTGCGCGGTAACAGCTCTTAGAAAAATAATCGAGTTTCTTTAGTGCGTAGTCGCTGGTTATGCCACACATACGGTGTGTCTCTAAAGAAAGCTTCAGAGGACACAAGACGTGCCGTGCTGTGCAATATGCTCTCGTAGATACTGCGCACTATATTCGACGGCAACCCTTCAGGTGACGGCGCAAACAGTCACACTTCGGCGGTTGTACGGTGCAAGTAGGTGAGTCAGTGTGCGCAGTCAGTGCTCGAAAGACGAGCATTTGCTCGGGACTCGGGGACACCGCTATCTTGACAAACTTTTGAACGTCTGACATCTGTAGAATTTTATAGAGTCAAGACCGAGGAGGAGGTGATGCATGCCGGGAAACATTTTTGAAAAGCGCCAATGTAACTATAAAAACACACCAGTAGTCGACAGCAGCTACGTATGAGCCACTCGGACAACTAATTCGGCATGAGAGATGTTGTGGTATTATCCTTTTAGTGGGGGACCTGGACAGCGGAGCCCTGCCGCGAACAAGACTGTACATTGTGTCGCTTCCTTGTATGTGGTGTCCGTACCTACCGAGGAGAACGTCTTGCAATAGTTGCAAGACGGCAGGAGTCACGTGAGAGAATACAAATGGGATCTTGGAAGCAACAATCCCGAAAATGGCAAAGGGCGCATGATGCGAGGGTGTCTCGGACAGGTGCTCGACAGAAACACTAGCATCTTAATACGGTTAAGCGGGTAGGAGGGAAGCACGTTCATGACTTCTGCACGCCCCTTTGAGCGCTGCGGGAAGCGCCACTTTATCTGCAGGAGTGTTCGCAGGCTCGCGTTCGCACGCCTGTGCTAGTTGAACACACTATGCCCTCTGGGAAAGAGAGACCTTCATGAGCTACAGAGTCGTAGGTGGGCTCTGAGACGACCGACGCCCCCAACAGACGGTCCCAGCTTGATCTGCAACACCATGCTACCTTGTTCTGAAATGAGTCTGTACATGAAGACCGTTGCTCGCCCCCTCAGGAAACCTGTAGTTCAAATGCATCGTTCGCGCTTGTGATCCAATGTAGTTGTGGAACGCAGGTGCGCGCTGCAGCGGAGGATACTTTTCTACATCAGTATCCGCTGAACTCTGCGGATACGGTAAAGATGCGTGAGTAGGGGGAGCTTCGCGTCGCGTGCTGGGCACCGAGACGTCCGAGGTACCTGCTGCAGTTTTGGCAAGACCGTCTCGTTCCAGACAGCAAAGGCCGAATCCCACTAATTCGAGGTAGCTAGCACGTAATATGAGCGTGAAGCACTCGAGTACGAGTCATCTGTACACGAAACAGGAAAGGGCGTGTTAACGTGTTTGTATGAGACCGTTGTACCGCATTATTGCTTCATGACAATCAGAACAGCGACCCCTCGGAAAATGCTGCTCAGCCGGCCTCGCCTGCTGATGTATGTGCTGTGGTGCTGCTGCGTGGCCCGCCCCTTCGTTGATGCAACGCGAAGGGGTTCAGAGACCAAGGTTAGATACCATTTGGGAAACGTGTGACTCTGCTTTTCCACAAGAAGCAGCTTGCGTCGTCCAAGGTTCGCTTACGCATCGCAGGGATGTCTGCTCTCTACAGTTTGAGACCGGTTCAGACATAGCAACTCACTGCAGGAGCTTAAAAGGTAACGAGCGTACCCCGCATGCTCGTGCCTCTAACAGTCGAATCGTCCCTTAAACGGTTCTCGAGTCCCTTCTGAGGACCTTAAAGTCTCAGGAGATCGGAAAGTGCATCTGAAAACATAGAGGAAGAACGACAACACGCCCTATGTAACTGCCATTGCACTCGTCTAACGCCTTCTTAAAGAGACAGGACATGATTTTTAGGAGAAGCAGTACACCAGAACCGCTGTGATGAAGCTGAGAATGTCCAGTGTAGAGACGTTGAGCAATTCTAGTTTCTCGCGAAACAAGAATTACAGCTCGCACAGGTTTTGCCCGAGACATGATGCAGCTCCATCGGGCGTAGGCGTTCCTGCTTGAATGTGCTGTGAGCTACTGAATGTTGGGGGACTACACCGACTAGGTGGCTTTGGATGATCTATCGGAAGCGTGACCGCCGGTGTTGAATGCAGCAGCCTGGTCCCTCGTGTAGCCCCAGTTACACGGTCTAGTTCGTGGCAGTGACATGGGGTTGTTCGGGCAAAAAGTCGCTCCAACGCAATCAGCAAACCGTTGTCCACTATGTGTTCCTTTAGCCTCTGAGTGCTAGTATAGCGATGGTGTTGTCAGGACTCTCCACGGAGGTGCACACAGCGTTCATGCGCTGGCGATGGTTGTCGTGAAGTTGAGGGGCGTTCTCTAAGGGTGGCGTAGACGAACTGGAACAACAGAGGCATGAGACAGCGTCCTGTCGGGACGTCAAGAGATTGGTGGTAAAGGATTATCAGAGCATTAGGGCTGAGCGTCATACATATCATCAGCATACGTCGCACGAGGACCTCAAGCGAATGTCTACACTGGTTCGCCTCCAGCGTACGGTGCGTCTGGAGATCGTAACGACTGAGTTTTGCTGGAGACCATAGGGGTATGAGTGTATCTTCGTACTGGAGGGCTCGTTGGAGTCCGAGTGTAGGTCGATCTTGTCGCGAACGAAGGCAGTGCACGGATTGTGGCGCACGTGCGTCGCAAACGATAATAGCTAGGACTACTTCCACACATAAAGACTGTTAAAGGCTAGTGGATGCGATGCAGTCGTCTGCATCCTTCAGAGGTCGCCCACAGCTATATTTCGCTCCCTGCCGCTCGAGTTCAAGAAGCCGAAAGCTGGCTGATTTTTCCAGAAGCGGCGTGCCATCGCGTCGACAGTGTCAGTAGTCAAAGGCAACGTTTTTGCATGGGAGCGCATACACGGTCGTGAGAGAGAGTGTACTCGAAAAAAACCCGGCATGGGCAGCGGTTTGAGAATCCTGTTGACCGCGTATGCTACAAAGGTGTTCGTGAGGGGAAGGAAACACACGATCAATGTTTGTCGTCGGCAAGCAGCTGAAAACTGCAGCGCAAGCCTACGGGCTAGGGAAGCAGATGAGCAACACCCCTCGATAATACTAGTTCCCAACGCATCTGGAAAATGCCACTCTCACAAGCTGTCTTTGTCACCATACCATGGTCAGATCTACTAAGGGACTCTATGATTGCCCTGATTCCACCTATACGCCTGAATGCTAAAGGGCACAAAATATCCTTTCACAGCAAGCATAGTCCAGGAGATAGTACGGCGACACTGCTGATATCGCATCGCAAAGCGTACCGCGTTGAGGTACTCTTCGCTCCTGGTTCTCGACTGTACAAATATCGCACTAGATGTATTGAGAGACAGCGGCTCTTGCATAACAGGGCACGTTTTGTGCGGACGCCAGCCTGCATGTGCTGACAGAGAACACTGCTGCGCTTTTTCGCTCCTTATCAGTGGCGTTGACCGCCGGCTGACCTGGGCTGCGGGGGATTGACTTGATAAGCTTATTACGCGGTCGTTCAAGATGTTCAGGAGAGCCGCAGAGACACGTAACCAGCGGTATAGTGTGTTCGGGAAAGGGTGGGATTGAGTAATAGTTAGTGTGACTACAAGCGTGTTGCTTTCGGACGTACAAAACCCACGTGGGGCTACGTTCGATACATATATATGCATCTCAGAGTGCTTCTGAAGCTGCGGTGCTCGTTTTCAAACAAATAACCACGACATCTGCACAACAGCTGTCCGACTCTACACGTCGCATCCTGATCGAGGAGGTAGCGTCAAAAACGGCGAAAACAAGGGTGTCCTTTTCTGCTTGCTGATGGAGACCTCGTCCTAGCGAGTTTCTACGGCTTAGCATTTACCAAGACCAACTGTAGAGAAAACGGTGCTGCGATAGGTATTGAAATACCGTAGGGCGCTGAAGGGATACGTGAGTACTGAACTGTCAGAAGCGAATAGCATACGCATCAGCATGATCGTCAGTACATGATTTCTGGGTAGAGCCAGGATCGGTTTCCACAGAACACCAGGAATAACAACGGCCTCGGCGGCGTACAGAGTTTGGAGAAAAGGCCGAGCAGACTACTGTTGTTAGACATGAGTGCGGCAGAGAGATTTCGATTCGCAGACATAACTGAGGATAATATAGAAGAGCCACCTACAGTAGCATCGTAGAAGGTACGTTGATCGCTTTTCGATAGCTATCACCACCAAATAGGCGTCATTAACGTTTGCCAACAATGGCTTCGCTCCGAAATATCATTTGTGAGCTGGCTACTCATGTAGGCCGCCAGTCATGCCCTCATGCATATTGAGTTTTCGGTGGGTTTCTTCGGCTTTTTCTTGTAGCACTGTTTCACGGCAACACGTTATAGATGGACGGTATATATGGGGGTGTTTCAAGTCGGTGAGACAGCACTGCGGCGAATATCTACATCAAGCGCTGAGAATCAAAATCTAACGCTGACTGTTGTTTGAACTAAGACATTGTTATCCTCACACACAGAAGTGCAGCGGAGAAACAGATATTAAAGGGCGGCACGAGGTGTTTCTATTTAGATTTCAAGTGACGGACTCTGGATTACAGTCGCTGGATCGTTCTGAAGCATCCAGGCAAAACCTTCGTCACGGAGAACCGGTGCTGGCGAACAATTGAGGGGTCCTGGCGTGTCATGCAGGACGCTTCTGCAGAGCTTAGTCAGCGTCAGGCTTAGGATAATCGGCTGTAGCCCATCGACCCCGCCTGCGCACAAGCAGACGCAGGCAGACAAGTAGTGCCCGCTACGAAGCGTTCGCTGAAAACGGTATTCCACTTTCTGTCACGAAACACAGATACTGTATGTACGTTTAGATATTGATGAACAGCGGTCGGCGTAGACAGGCAGCACGCTTCGTACAAAGTGGTGGTACAATGAGAACCTGAAGGAGTATGCCAGAAAAACCTGGTTCAGCCTGAGCACTTTCCTTGGTAGCAGAAAAAATAGAGAAGTACCTCCTCCCGCTCTTCGGTTGAAATACAGCCACTCTTCGACCCGGTCTTCTAGGTGTACGAAAACGTCACTGCTCAGCAAGCAGGTGGGGCGCATTGCTTTGGGTGCAGCTCTGATTTTTTGGCTCAGTTTACTACCAGGAACATATGAACTGCGAGCCAACATATTAAGGCGCTGTCACGGAGCCTGCGGTAGCTGCATTTAGCTGCTGTAGGGACAGCCCGGGAGTTATTCCTCATCGTATCGTCTGCCTGTCTCTAATACCTATCTAGTACACGCAGCAACAGTGTCCATCATTTGAAGAAGGGCCAAAGTCACCAGGTGTGCTTGCTGTTGTTTGTGTCGTTGATTGTTTTAGCACTCTAGAGCACCACGTGTCGTGAATAGTCGGGGAGGTTAACTACGCGGATATAGTAACCATTCGTTCTGCGCATAATGTGACATCATACTCCACATCAGATACGCTGTAGTGCGTGCCGTGTACACATGCATTGAAAAGATCCAGGTAACTGGGAGTGGTGTGGAATAAGAAACCAGACAGGAGAAAGAGCACGCAGAGGAATATGTGGCATGGTCATACCGTAGTGCAGCAATCCGCCTCACATTCTCCTGAAAAATGGGAGGAAGAGTATACGGAACTGTTTTCTCGCACTTGTGTGTTTTTAGTATCAATTGAATATCGAGGCCAAGGAGAGCAAAATGTAGCGCGGGGGTGACTGCAGGTGTTTCATTCTGCGCTTCGCAGCATAAGGTGCACCCCTGTGTCCATGTCTCACCCGTAGCCCAGGCCTGATTCACACGCTCCTCTGGGCCAGCAGCACAGAGTGAAGCTGTTTACCGTTTTCACGTGAGCCGAGAATCATAGAAAAAGTTGTACTGAAGAAGTACAACTTCGATGTGCTCAAGTAAGAGCCGTGTTTATTTATTGTAAAGACGCAGTGCGGTTGTGGTCCTGAGCGTCCTGCCCATTTGATGCTCAAACGGGTGCGAGAGTATTGGGGAAGCGCTCCGCTCTCGGTATGCGACTTAAGCTGCGGCGTCCCTGAAATAGCGAGCGTATAACATTTATAACAGCAAGGCAGGCAGCTACTGCAGGTTTCTCAAAAGTATCGTCAGCAAAAAGGCATCCAGCTTAGGGGTCCGCTCTACTCATCAGTGCCCATAGACCACGGAAGGAATGCTCGTTGCTGCATTTCAAATTTGGTCATTTGAGCTGCTAGCGCAGACGGATGCGAGAAACACCTGTACGCGCAGCGTCTTTGCGGAAGCATGCAGGTCAGTCAGGGAGCACACCTGTTTCTCTCTTGCCTGCTATATTGTCGCATGGGCCTCTAGAGACACAGCATCGCGTGGTGTCGGTTGTTCGAATGGATCTGTAAACACGTCATACGCCCGCCTAAGTGCCTCGGCCTACAGGTATACGTTTTTCTAGCATACGTACTGTTATGGGCCTCGCTGCTATCATCCTGGCCGTTATGGATGGAGCGGAGACGGGCCTCCCTAGCGCGACTGGTCTGAGAAGAGCCCATACACACTACATCTCCGAGGATGCATATATGTTTTGCAAGTCCACATATTTCTTCTGGGCTCACTGTGTCACCACCCTGGTCGATAGGGAGAGAGCACAGCCTTGAGTCGCTAGCGCTGTCGTACGCAGGAACAGGCCATACCCCGAACATATGCACGAAAGCACGTACGTTTGTAGAACCCACTCATTCCTCCCGTCCACTCTGGCATGTAGAGACAGAGCAGAGCCAAGAGGCGACAAGCATGGGTATTCCTCAAAAGTATGGAGTGATATATATGTGTGACGGCGTGGGAGCCCGACCGGACTTGCACATCGACTTCATCCCCTCGACGTGCGACGCACGGTACTATATCGACTTCCACTGGAATCCAGTAATGCGGTGGACCATCTGTCTCAAATGCACGTGTAGAGCACCTCAAACCCCCTTGGGCTTTTGAAAGATCTCCCCGCTGTCACAAAGTTGAGGGGCTACCACGAACGACATTGTCAACGATAATGATGCTATTTACCCCACGTACAAGAATAGGCTATTATTGGGATGCTGCAGCGTTTCATGAATTTCAGTCCTGACGTGTGCAGAGCCCTGACCGTCAGCGGGGCGCGCCCTCCAATGCATTGAACATAGCCGGCGCCAATAATTTGGTGAACGATGCAGAATGCTGGATGAGCTGTCTTTCGTTCCCAAAGTGAACGTCGGAAACGGACGCGTGAGAAAGATGCGGCGCACACACACGCTTACAAAATAGCGCAGACACGCATTTTTACTCATGAAAGTGGAGATTTCCAAAACGGCCTTCTCTGCACAAGGGCTTCCTCCACGACTGTAACGCATACCTCTTTGGACTGCAGTACACGCTTGCTCGTGTCACTAATGCGTGAGAGTGATCTTCAGACTGCAAGACAGCACGAATAAAGCCGCCGCACCTGGCCAGGCTTACGAGTGTGCAGCTGGAAACAGACGACACTGAATCTTGGCTAATAGTACGCCATACGAATG